>NC_044996.1:91459986-91759986 GCF_008728515.1 Papio anubis
CCAAAATCTCCTTAAGCTGATAAGCAACTTCAGCAAAGTCTCAGGATACAAAATTAATGTGCTTTTCTAGTTATTTAAGATGCATCGTTAAGTTGTTTAAGTTTTTCTTTTTTCATGTAAGCACTTATAGCTATAAACTTCCCCTCTTAGTACTGCTTTTGCTCTATCCCAAAGGTTTTGGTATGTTGTGTTTCCATTATCTTTTGTTTCAAGAAATTCATCAGTTTTCTTCTTAATTTCCTCATTTACCCGTGGTCATTCAGGAGCATATTGTTTAATTTTCATGTGTTTATATAGGTTACAAAATTCCCCTTTTAATTGATTTCTAGTTTTATTCCATTGTGGTCAGAGAAGATTCTTGATATTATTTCAATTTTTTGAATGTTTTAAGACTTGTTTTTTGACCTAACATAACATATGGTCTGTCCTTGAGAAAGATCCATGTGTTGAGGAAAAGAATGTGTACTCTGCAGTCACTGGATGAAATGTTCCATAAATATCTATTAGGTCCGTTTATTCTATACTGTGGATTGAGTCTGATTTTTTTGCTTGATTTTTCTCTGCAAGATTTGTCCAATGCTAAAAGTGGGATGTTGAAATCTACAGCTATTGTTGTATTGGAGTCAATCTGTCTTTTTTAGCTCTAATAGTATTTGCTTTATATATCTGAATGCTCCAGGGTTGAGTGCATATGTATTTAAATTTTTTTTTTTTTGAGACGGAGTCTCGCTCTGTCGCCCAGGCTGGAGTGCAGTGGCCGGATCTCGGCTCACTGCAAGCTCTGCCTCCCAGGTTTACGCCATTCTCCTGCCTCAGACTCCCGAGTAGCTGGGACTACAGGCGCCCGCCACCTCAGCCAGCTAGTTTTTTTTTGTATTTTTTAGTAGAGACGGGGTTTCACCATGTTAGCCAGGATGGTCTCGATCTCCTGACCTTGTGATCCGCCCGTCTCCGCCTCCCAAAGTGCTGGGATTACAGGCTTGAGCCACCGCGCCCGGCCCTGACTGTGTATTTTCAAATAGCCTGTTCTCAAACTTATGAATTATTTTTTCTGCTTGATCAATTCTGCTGTGACTGTGATGCATTCTTCAATATGCCATTTGGATTTTTCAACTAGAATTTCTGCTTAATTTTTAAAATTATGTCAATCTCTTTGTTAAATTTATCTAATAGAATTCTGAATTCCTTTTCTGTGTTGTATTGAGTTTGAGTTTCCTCAAAAGAGCTGTTTCAAATTCTCTTATCCGAAGGGTCCCATATCCAGCATTGGTGCCCGGTGCCTTATTTAGTTCATCTGGTAAGCTAAATGATCTAATGAACCCTGGTGATTTATTCAGTTCATTTGCTGAGGTCATGTTTTCCTGGATGGCCTTCATACTTGTATATGTTCATCTGTGTCTGGACATTGAAGAGTTAGGCATTTATTGTAGTCTTCACAGTCTGGGCTTGTTTGTACTCATCTTTCTTGGAAAGGCTTTCCAGATATTTAGAAGTTAGGTGTGATCTAAGTTGTATCTGCTTTAAAAGGCACCCAAGTGCAGTAACGCTGTGTTTCCTGCAAACTCATAAAAGTAGCAGCTTGATGGCCTTGAACAATATTCAGAGGAATTCTCTGGATTAGTAGGCAGAGAGTCTTGTTCTCTTCCCCCTACTTTCTCCTAAACAGACAAAATCTCTCTCTGTTCTGAACCACCTAGAGCTGGGGGAAAAGTGATACAAGCACTCCTGTAGCCACCACCACTGGGACTGTGCTGTGTCAGACTTGAGGCTAGTAGAGTACTGGGTCTCACCCAAGGTTTACTGTAAACACTGTCTGGCTACTGCCAATGTTCGATTAAGGCCCTGGGGGCTCTATAATCAGTAGGTGGCAAAGCCACCCAGGCTTGTGACCTTCTCTTTAGGGTAGTGAGTTACCCCAGGCCCTGGGCAGGTCCATTGTTGCCACTGGGGAGCCAGGGACTAGAGTCAAAAATCTTAGAGGTCTACCTGGTTGACTTCTAAGATTTGAGCTGGCACTCAAACCATGAGACACAGTCCTTCTACAAGACACAGTCCTTCCCACTCTTTTCTCTCCTTTCCAAATACAGAGTAGCCTCATCCCATAGCCACTGTCACCATAGGCCCATGGAAAGTACTGCCAGACTACTGCCTATGTTCCCTTATGGCCCAAGGTCTCTTAAGTCAGTTTGTGGTAAATGCTTCCTGGCCTGGGACTCACCGTGCCCTCCCCTCTGGCAAAGGGCAGGTCCAGAAATGCCATCCAAGAGTCATATCCTGGAATTGAACACCCCAAGAGTCTGCTTGGTACTCTACCTCCGTGCGGTGGAGCTGGTATCTAAGGTGCAAGACAAAGTCCCCTTTACTTTTCCCTCCATTTTTCTCAAGAGGATCCTTGCCCCATAGCCACCACAGCTGGTAATGTGCTGACTCTCAACTGAAGCCAGCAAGTCTCAGAGTCTCACCCAAGGCCACTGACATAGTATCTGGGTATCATTGCTGGTTATTCAGGGCCTAAGGGCTCTTCCGTTAGCAGGTGGTTAATGGTGCCAGGACTGGGTCCTTCAAGGCAATGGCTTCCTTTCTGGCCCAGAGTGTGTCTAGAATTGTTGTCTGCGAGCTAGGGCCTGGAAAGGGGGCCTCACAACTCTGACTTATGCCCTATCTTGTGTGGCTGATGTGGTTTCCAAGATGCAAAGTAAAGTCCTCCCCACTCTTCTGTCTCCTCTCCTCAAATGGAAGGAAGGCATCTTTTTTGGGGTTGTAAGCTGTGCAGCCTGGGGTGAGGGGAGGGGTGATACCAGCACTCCCTTAGCCACCCAGGCTGGCATCTTAGTAGGTCATGTGCCCCCCGCCCCGTATCCGTGGCCTTGGGCCCAGTTCAGCACTTGGACTTGCCTAGGTGTTGCAGTCCTTGTGGCCTAGACTGCCTTTCAAGTTTATTTGTGGCCCCAGAGCACTTTAGCCCATGGCGGCTAGGCTTACAGGGACTCAGATTCTGACTCCAGGGATCATTGATTCCCCTCTGACTAGGGCTGGTTTAAATGCCACCTCTATGGGTGGGCATCATCTGAGTTTGGTCTGGTTTTGCTTTCTGCTATAATAGAGTAGCATTGAGTTCAATGCTTCACAGTTGCTGCAATCTCCGCTTTCTGCACCCCGCTGCCACTGCTGGAGGGATGGTGGAGGGGTGGTGTTGCTGCTTCAGGACTGGTTTTGCTATCTTTTCAGTTCCTGTTTCAGCGATATGAAATTAAAACCAGGTACTGTAAGTGCTTACCTGATGTTTTGTTCTTATGAAAGTATTTTGTTGTGTGTAGTTAGTTGTTAAATTGGTGTTCTTGTAGGGGGGACAATTGGTGGAGCCTTTTATTCTACCATCTTGCCCCACCCCCTTACTATAATTATTGCTATATTAGGTCATAAGTTCATCACTTAGTTTCTGTTTATTTCCTCTGTTTTCTTTTTGTCTGCCTTCCTCTGTCAACAATTTCTCTTAGTTTTCCTTTATCTGAAACCGATTTTCTCTGAAGAGGAGTATTTAGGAAAGCACAAAGTCAAGAGGAGTGACATAAACAAGGGTCACTTGAGGTATTTGAAGCCTCCGGCACCGATAGCTTCAGCACACATAAAAAAACCCAACTCCTAACCAGACTAACAAATTGTTATGCTAAAGGTATTTTACTTTAGCTTGTATAACTTGATACCATCTATTTGTCTTTTAACAAAAAAAATTAGAAGGCACATCAAAAAGCAAGCAAAAGCAGTCTCAAAGGACCAAGCAAGTATCAGAACCAAGCTCAGATGTGATACAGATATTGGAATTTCAGACAGGACCTTAAAATATCTATGATTAATATATTGAGGGCTATAATGGAAAAATTAGAAAACATGAAATAATAGATTGGTAATATAAGTAGAGACATATAAATTCTTCCAAGGGATGAAAATGAAATGCTAAGAATCTAACAGAAATGAAGAATATTTTAGATAGATAGGCTCATCAGTAAATTTATTATGGCTGGGTTATTGAACTCAGTGAGTTTGAAGAGATGTCAATAGGTAATTCTAATATAAATTGCAAGATGTAAAAGGATTTTAAAAACTCAGAACATTCAATAACTGTAGACTACTTCAAAAAGATGTAGCATGAACATAATTGGAATATGAGGAGAAGAAAGAGAATGGAGCAGAATAAATATTTGATATAACGATGGCTGAGAAATTTCCAAAGTTAATGACAGGCACCAAACCAGAGATCCGTAATTCTCGGAGAATAGCAAGCAGAATAAATACCAAAACTTAACCAAGGATGTGTCATATTCAAACTGAAGGAAACTAAATACAAGGAGGAAATCTCAAACCAGAGGATAATAAAAATCGTTTCTATAGGGAACAAGAATAAAAATTAAAGCAGACTTCTTGTCAGAAATAATGCAGGCAAGAAGAGTATGGAGTGAAATATTTAAAGTACTGAGATTCAAAACTCACCAACCTAAAATTTTATATCCAGTGAAATTATCCTCCCAAAGTGAAGAAGATATACTTTCTCAGAGACAGAGAAGTATAGAAATTTATCAGCAGCAGACATACCCTTCAAGAAATGTTAAAATATTTTCTTTAGGGAGAATGAAAAGGATATAAATCTGAATCTTGGGTCTACATATACAGGAAATTATCTATCTATCTATCTATCTATCTATCTATCTATCTATCTATCTATCTATGAGAAATCTGTATGTTATAATCATTTTCCCACTATAGCTAAGTTTGGTTTCTCTTTTGCTGCTTTCAAGACTTTGCCTTTGGTTTCAGCAGTTTGACTATGATAAGTTTGGGGTTCTTGTGAATTCTTTAATTTGTAAATGTCTTTGTTTCCAAATTTGGGAAATATATATCCATTATTTCTGAGTCCTTTTTTTTTAAAGCTCTCTCTTCATTCTCTTGTCCTTTCAGGAGTCTGATGACATTAATGTTATATATTATTGTCTCTTGCTATAGTTCTACAGGTTGCTGAGGCTCTCTTCATTTTTCTGAGTCTATTTTCTTTCTGTTTCTCTGATTGGATAATTTCCACTGTTCAATATTTGAGTTCCCTGATTCTTTCCTCTGTTGCCTCCATTTTTTCCGTTGGGACCATTCATTGAATTTTAAAATTTTGGTTAATGTATTTTTCTATTCTAAAATTTCCATTTTCTTCTTCTTCATATCTTCTGTTTATTTGTAGAGGCTTTATATTTCTTTGATGAGACTTTCTATTTTTTCATTTGTTTTAAGCACATTCACAATTGCTTGTTGAAGCAATTTTATGATGGCTAATTTAAAATCTTTCTCAGATAGTTAAAAAAATCTCTGTCATTTTGGTGTTAGCATCTAATGGTTGTCTTTTGCATTCAGTTTGAATTATTTCTGTTGATGAGTAATTTTTTTATTAAAATCTGGACATTTTGGGAATTATGAGACTCTAGATTTTATTCCAATCTGCTTTTTTTTTTTTTTGAGGCAGAGTTTTGCCCTTGTTGCCCAGGCTGGAGTGCAATGGTGTGATCTCCGCTCACCGCAACCTCCACATCCCGGGTTCAAGCGATTCTCCTGCCTCAGCCTCTCTAGTAGCTGGGATTACAGGCATGTGCCACCATGCCCAGCTAGTTTTGTATTTTTAGTAGAGACAGGGTTTCTCCATGTTGGTCAGGCTGGTCTCGAACTCCCGAACTCAGGTGATCTGCCCGCCTTGGCCTTCCAAAGTGCTTGGATTACAGGCGTGAGCCACTGTGCCCAGCCCCAGTCTGCTTTATCTGGGTTCCTGTGACACTGCTCTGCTGGGTGAAGTGAGTGGGGATGCACTGCTTCATTACTGCCAGGTGTGAGTAGAAGTCTAGGTTCTCCACTTGGCCTTCGTTGACATGGAGGGAACTTCTGTCTACCTACTTATGCTTTCACTTATACCTCTCTAGTGGGAGACGCTGGAGTTCCTTGTTATTGCTACTCACATGTAAAATGGTACAGCCACTTTAGAAAATAGTCTGGCAGTTCTTCAAAAAGAGGTACCATAAGTCCCAGCAACACCACCACTAGGTATAAGCCCGAGAAAAATAAAAACATATGTCCAGACAATAATTTGTACACCAATGTTTGTAGCAGCATTATTCATTGTAGCTAAAAAGTGAAATAATTTAGTCTGTCAACTGATGAATGGACAAACCAAATGTGGTATATCCATACAATGGAATATTATTCAGCAATAATAGGAAATGATGTATTGATCATGCTACAACATGGATAAACCTTGAAACATTAAGCTAAGTGAAAGAAGGCAGTCACAGAGGACTAAATATTATATGATTCCATTCATATGAAATGCCCAGAATAGGTAAATATATAGGGACATAAAATAGATTCATAGCTGTCTAGAACTGGGGGGTGAGTTGGGGACATATGAGAAATGACTGCTAATAGGTATGGAGTTTCTTTTGGGGCTAATGAAAATGCTTTAAAATTGATTGTGATGGTGATTGCACAATCCTGTAAATATACTAAAAGCCATTGATGTGTTTACTTTAAATGGGTGAATTACATGCTATGTGATTTATATTTCAATAAGGGTTTACAAATAAGAAAACCCAGAGAACTTAACACATTGTATTTCCTCACGTTCCAACATCTCTAGCCAGTATGCTCTTTTCTCTCCACCTTTCAGAGCCTTCTTATCTTTGTTTTATATATAGTATCTAGGGTTTTTAGTGGGATAGAGAAAATTGCATTTAATTCATCTTGTCCTGTTAGCAGAAGTCATTTGTTTTCAAAATTATCTTTTAACTTTTAAAATTAGCTTATTATAAATTTTTTGTTTATTGTCCTATAAACTTTAACGCGTATGTAAATTGGTTAACAGATATATGTTAATCCTGGTTACCACAACCAGGTTACAGAACAGTACGATTAACCCCAAAACTGCCGTGTGCTCTTTCTTTGTAGTCATGCCCTTTCCTCATTTCTAAATTCTGACAACCACTGGTCTGCTTTCTGTTACTATATAAATGGAATTATAAAAGGAGTAAGTGATTTTTGAGAATAACTTCGTTTATTCAGTATAGTGCCTTTGAGATTCATTGAAGTTGGTTTGTGTATCCATTATTGGTTTTTTCTTCTGGATTAGTATTCCATTATATGGATATACATACCACAGGTTGTCTATACATTCAGTCATTAAAGGATATTGGGTTGTTTCCATTTTTGGTGATTATGAATGGACTTCTTAAAAACATTTGTGTACAGGCTTTTTATGTACATAGTTTTAATTTCTCTAGGGTAAATACTTGGTATGGGATTTCTGGGTCATATGTTAATTATATGTTTAAGTTTATAAGGAACTGCCAAACTATGTCCCAGAGCAGTTCTGCCATTTTGCATATCTGCCAGCAAGGTTTGAGAATTCTGGTTCTCCTGCATCCTCACCAGCACTCGACATTGTTATATTTTAAACTTTTAGGTATTGTCATAGTATATGTCAGTAGTTATTGTACTTTTAGCTTTTATTTCCATAATGGCTAATTATGGTGAATATCTTTTCATGTGCTTATTTGCCACCCTGTAGCCTTTGTGGTCAAGTATCTGCTTGGGTCTTTTGCCCATATTTAAACTGGATTATTTGTTTTCTTATTATTGATTTTTGTGGATTCTGGCTACATGTTTTTTGTTGAATATGTGATTTGCAAATATTATTTCTCACTTGGTAGTTAATCTTTTCCTTCTTTCAGCAGTGAGTTTCTAAAAGCAAAGGTTTTACAATTTGAGGAATTCCAGTTTATCAATTACATCTTATTTAGATTGTGCCTTTGTGTCTAATAACTGTTTGCTTATGCCCATGCCATAAAGATTTTCTTCCATGTCTTCTTTTTTTTTTTTTTTTTTGGAAATGGAGTCTCACTCACTCTGTAGCCCAGGCTGGAGTGAAGTAAAGCTATCTTGGCTCACTGCAACCTCCACCTCCTGTGTTCAAGTGATTCTCTTGCCTCAGCCTCTCAAGGAGCTGGGATTATAGGCACATGCCACCATGTCCAGGTAATTTTTTGTTTGTTTGTTTTGTCTTCTTGGTTTGTTTGTTTTCTGAGACGGAGTTTTGCTCTTGTTGTCCAGGCTGGAGTGCAATGGCGTGATTTCAGCTCACTGCAACCTCCATTTCCCAGGTTCAAGCGATTCTCCTGCCTCAGCCTCTCTAGTAGCTGGGATTACAGGCATGCAACACCACGCCCGGCTAATTTTGTATTTTTAGTAGAGATGGGGTTTCACCATGTTGGTCAGGCTGGTATCGAACTCCTGACCTCAGGTGATTCGCCTGCCTGGGCCTCCCAAAGTGTTGGGATTACAGGCGTGAGCATTTTTGTATTTTTTGTAAAGTTGAGGTTTCACCATGTTGGCCAGGCTGGTCTTGAACTGTTGACCTTAAGTGACCTGCTGCCTCGGCCTTCTAAAGTGCTGGGATTCCAGGCATGAGCCAGTGCACCCGGCTCATAGATACTCTTTATCAAGTTGAAGAAATCCCCTTCTATTCCTATTTGCTGAGTGCTTTTTTTTTTTTTTAAGATGGAGCCTCGCTCTGTCACCCAGGCTGGAGTGCAGTGGCACGATCTCAGCTCACTGCAACCTCTGCCTCCCTGGTTCAAGCGATTCTCCTGCCTTAGCCTCCCAAGTAGCTGGGATCAAAGGCACCAGCCACCATGCCCGGCTAATTTTTGTACTTTTTAGTATAGATGGGGTTTCGTCTCTACTTTGGCCAGGCTGGTCTCGAACTCCTGACCTCAAGTGATCCGCCCTCCTTGGCCTCCCAAAGTGCTGGGATTAAAGGCATGTGCCACCACGCCCAGCCTTGAGTGTTTTTTTTTTTTTTTTTTTTAAGTCATGAATGGGTGTTGAACTTTTTTAGTTGATTTTCTGCATCAATTGATATGATAATTTGGTTTTTTTGATGTAATCTGTTTTGTATGGTGCATTATGTTTTTTATTGAACCAGTTCTACATTCCCAGGACATACCTCATTGCTTGTGAAGTTTTATTCTATATATATATTACTGAATGTAATTAAGGAGAGATGGGAGAATTGCTGGAACGATGTGTTGATTAAGTAAAAGGGAGTGGCATCAGGTGTTCAAGTAGAAAGGTTGGCCTTAGGAGCAGCAACCTGTAATCCACAGTAATAGGATTGGCATGTGTGTGAGTAGGTGGGCAAATATGGTGGGAGACTGTGGGAGTTTTCTTCTGATAGCTTCTATTTTTGATATGTTAACCATTCTAACCTAAGCATAGGAAAGGTAGAAGAGGATGCCAAGAGCGCCATATCTAGAAAGGTTTAACACAACGACTGGGGGCTCTACCTTTCTCCAGTGAGCCTTAGTGAACCACTGAATATTCTGGAGTAGAGGAGTGAGATATGAATACAATTCAGACTTGATTTGGTAGATAGGATGGATAAGAGGGGGAAAGGTGGCAGGTGGACAGTAACCTAGGTTGGGAATGATAGGACCTAAACTAGGCTGCAAATATAGAGACAAGGAGTTTTTATTGGCAGAGCTAGAATTGAATGGAGTTGGCAGCTGTATGCCTGAGGTAGCAAAGAGAATACGCTTTATTCATTCATTCATTCATTCACTTATTTATTTAGTTTTTCAAGAAATATTAAGGGATTGACAGTGGTGCATTGGGAATCAGGGCCTGAGTGAAAGCTGCAGAGTGGGCTGGCAGCTTGGCAGGCTTTGTGACCCAAGCAAAGAAAATAACAGTGAGTGGTGGCCCTGGAGCATTCGGTCCTGACTGAGGGAGGAAGCAAAGCAGGGTGGCAGCCCACTTGGCTCAGGAGATTGATTATATACAAAGGGGTAGAATAAACAGAAAAATGTTTTGAGGATAATAAAATCCAGGTTTCTCATTATCAGAGAAGGGAGTTAAAAATATGGAAAGGGTCAAAACTAGAATTAATCCTGGTATATAATATAGGAATTGGAAACTGAATTCATGGTTTTCTATATATAGAAATATAGATATAAACTAAATATAAATATGAAGATATGTGTGTATACAGAATACATGCATATCTATATCTATAAATGATTTATCTACCTACCTACCTACCTACCTACATATCATCTTTCTATTTTCTAGCTCTATCTGGAAGGAGTCTGGGAGCAGCAACACCCTAGTAGTAATGAACATCTCTAGTGCCCAGATCTTGACTTCTCAATAACATTCTCTACTAAAAGGAACCAAGGATCATTGGAGAAATGGCTCATTCTAAGGCTAGTGCTGGGAAAAATACAAGATGAGCCTTGTGGTGGACAGACTCACAATCTCTAAAGCACCTCCTCCATGTATTTTTAGTAGAGACAGGGTTTCTTTTTTTTTTTTTTTTTTTGAGACGGAGTCTCACGCTGTCGCCCAGGTTGGAGTGCAGTGGCGCGATCTCGGCTCACTGCAAGCTCCGCCTCCTGGGTTCACGCCATTCTCCTGCCTCAGCCTCCTGAGTAGCTGGGACTACAGGCGCCCGCCACCGCGCCCGGCTAATTTTTTGTATTTTTTAAGAGAAACGGGGTTTCACTGTGGTCTCGATCTCCTGACCTTGTGATCCGCCCGCCTCGGCCTCCCAAAGTGCTGGGATTACAGGCGTGAGCCACCGCGCCCGGCCGAGACAGGGTTTCACCGTGTTAGCCAGGATGGTCTCGATCTCCTGACCTCGTGATCTGCCTGCCTCAGCCTCCCAAAGTGCTGGGACTACAGGCATGAGCCACCGCGCCTGACCTGGGTTTTACTTTTTAGTGGGAGGAAATGAACACTAAATAAATCATTATACTGTACTGCAGGTAAGAAAAAATATTTTAAAAATCATTATATCAAATCAGTTGGGAATAAGTGCAATGATTAAGAATAAACCAGAGGAAGTGCATAAGAGAGTGACTCCAGGACCTAGCTATGTAATTGGTAGGTGTTCTATTTCAATTAGGCTTGTCAGCAAAGGTCTCTTTGAAAGGTAATGTTTGAGTGGAGACCTAAAGGATAAAGATTCAGTTATGCAAAGGTCTGGGGAAAGAGCACTCCAGGCATAGGAACCAGCAAGTTCAAAGGACCTGAGGTGGGAGTGAGCTTGGCATTTTTAGGAGTCCCCCCTGGGATTATGAAGGTAGTTTAACATTGACTCCAACATTAAAAAAGACAAAACAAAACAAAACAAAACAAAAAAACAGGTGAGAATTTAAAGCTATATAGTATGAACAGCAGAACTCTGAAATTTGACTTCTGGATTCAAATCCAGTTTCTGCTACCAGCTATGTGACTCTGCGATAATGCCTTAACCTTTCTGTTCCTCACTTCCCTCATTTGTAAATGAGAATTAATAATAGCTCCAACCTAAATAGGTTACCTTGAGAATTAAATGGATGAGTGCATGTAAAATGCTTAGCACAGTGTCCAGCGTGCTAACCCAATATATATTAGAAATTATCTTAACTGATTTGGCCTCGACTTATTAACTGCCTGGTTGGTGTGTGTGTGGCAGGATCTCAGGAAGCATAGCTTATCTGGTTGTATGTTTCTGAGAGGGGACAGAGGAGCCGAGTCCTGAGAAATATGACGCTGCACAGTAAGGGATGAGGGCTGCTTCCTGCTCATTCCTACCCGCTACCAAAACCAGGTCCTGTGAAAGGGATTCTAGCAGGTATGACCCATTGAATAAAACAGGAAACCATGAATTTCCATTTGCATAAATAAAGACACAGTCAAAATCCCTTATTGAAGCCTAATTCTAATTTTTTTATACTTAACCTAGACCCAAATTCAACTCATGTTTGAACTCTTCTAAATAAAAGCCATTCCTAATCTCTGTCCTGTATACAAATGAAGTCCTGACCCTTTGTCCAACCAAATCCTGACCACTTCTCCAATCCGAGGTCTGCTGCTGCCTCCAAATCTAGCCTAGATCCGAATTTCACTACAAGAGGTCCAAACTTGGCCCCTCTTCGGCCCCCTATCTTTACTTAATCTCTTATTGGCCTTAACTCAGGCCCCATTACAGCTCCAGTCTCAATCTTGGTGCTGTACTGGATAACTGTGCTGATCTTAGAAATATTTCTTATGAGGCACTCGGATTCCTGCCTTTCATTCCTAACATTTTTTAGGGGAACCTTCGTGTTGGGGTGAGTGAAATTATCTTGGGTGATGAGATGTTACTTCCATAATTTATTAGGGCCTATTCTTTCACTTATTTATTATTATCCCCTCAATGTGCTATTCCTTTTTGTCTTTGCTTGTGTTCTTCTCTTTAACTGCAATGCCTCCTCTGCTCCTGATCACCTCCCCAAATCCTTTAATGATCAACTCTTGATACTATATCTAATGATACTATACTTCCCTTAGGACATGTTTCTGGGCCAGTGGATTCTATACCAATACCTTTTGGACTTGCACTCACACTTTGTTTTACATCCTGATTTTTGGTGGAAAATTTCTATGTAGGAGGGGCTGATCATTGGCATTCTGGGTGAATTGGTTCTTGAAAGTACATTTGCACAGCACTTTACCAGAAATTGAGAAAACAAATTTTCTAAATCAAATAATTTCAGGTGGGCTTCCATTTTGGGCAGCAGGATAACCTGAATGACCTTCCTGATTTAAACAACTAAAATTTAATAGAATGTAAAAGTTTAAAATGCCCTATTGAACTACCATTGATTAAGAAGCAGATAAATCCTCAAAACAAGGTAGAGTATGGCCGGGCGCGGTGGCTCAAGCCTGTAATCCCAGCACTTTGGGAGGCTGAGACGGGCGGATCACGAGGTCAGGAGATCGAGACCATCCTGGCTAACATGGTGAAACCCCGTCTCTACTAAAAAATACAAAAAACTAGCCGGGCGAGGTGGCGGGGGCCTGTAGTCCCAGCTACTCGGGAGGCTGAGGCAGGAGAATGGCGTGAACCCGGGAGGCGGAGCTTGCAGTGAGCTGAGATCCGGCCACTGCACTCCAGCCCGGGCGACAGAGCGAGACTCCGTCTCAAAAACAACAACAACAACAACAACAAAAACACACAAAAAAAACAAGGTAGAGTATATGCATACAATGAGATTCTACTGAGAATTAAAGAGGACAAATGATGGAAACACGCTACAACATGGATGAACCTCACAAACCTAGTGCGAAGTGAAAGAAGGCAGGCACAGATGAGTATATACTATTTGATTCCACTTCAATGAACTTCAAGAACAGGTAAAAGTAACCTATGGTGTTAGAAGTCAAGATAGTGTCTACACTTAGGGAGCAGGACTGGGAAGGGGCATGAGGGAAACTTCTGAGAGAAATGTTCCCTCTCTCTCTTTTTTTTAAGAGACCGAGTCTCACCCTGCAGACTGGAATGCAGTGGTGAGATCATAACTCACTGTAACCTCAAACCCCTGGGCTCTAGCAACACCCCCACCTCAGCCTCCCAAGTAGCTGGGACTACAAGTGTGTGCCACTATGCCAGGCCATTCTTTTTTTTGAGGCAGGGTCTCAGTCTGTCACCCAGGATGGAATGTAGTGGTGTGCTCTTGGCTCACTGTAGTCTCTGCCTCCCGGGCTCAAGCGATCCTCCCACTTCAACCTCCTAAGTAGCTGGGACTACAGGTGCATGCCACCACGCCTGGCCAGTTTTTATAGTTTTTGTAGAGATGGGTTTCGCTATGTTGCCCAGGCTGGTCTTGAACTCCTGGCCTCAAGTGATCCTCTCACCTCCGCCTCCCAAAGTGCTGGGATTATAAGCATAAGTCACCATGCCTGACTGTTCTATATATCTTGTTCTGAGTGATGAAGATATCTCTCTCTCTCTCTCTTAGAGTTTTAAAACTCTATTTATCTATCTTAGTATATTTGCAAATTCATGCAGCTGTTATTTGTGCTTGGAGCCTACCCAGTGTTGGAAATCTAATAGGAGAACCCCTGAGCAGAAAAAAGATGAAATTTCTAAAGACTGTACCTTAGTGTAAGGGTAAAGGAGAAATAAACCCTGCCAAGCAGAAGGGCAGAAAGGAAGATTACTCATTTTGACTTTGTTGCTGAATTGAAAGAAAAAATTTCCCTATTGTAGCAATGGGCACACCTAGGACCCAGATCTTGGATTTTAAGTATTACTTCCGACTAAAAAAGACTCACAATGCCTTGGAGTAATAGCTGATTCCAGGGCTGGACCAGGGAAGTTATAAGGAAATGTCCTCCAGATGATAGGTGCATGTCACAAGGACATAGGAGTCACCTTGAAGGAGTTTGCACTGGCCAGATCTGAAGCAATTTGATCATCATAATAAATAACAATGTTAACAGATTATAACCATTGAATAAAATAGGGATCTATGAGTCTGTTCCAATAAATAAATAAATAAATGCAAGGCACATGTAGCTGGTGGCTACCTTATTGGATAGCACAGCTCTAGAGAATCTGTCACATATTTACATGAGGAATCATGTACAAAAATGCCTATTGTGACATCGTTTGTAATAGCAGAAAATTAGAAGCAATATAAAAGTACATCAGAAGTAGAATGAATGAATAAATAAAATTGTGGTTTGTTTAGACAATGAAGCACATACAGCAGTGAAATGAATAATTTATTGTTACATGGGCCAGCATGGATGAAGCTCAGAAACATAATGTTAACTGAAAAAGCAAGTCCTAAAAGAAAACATAAAATAATCTTTTATATAAAATTCAAAAACAGGCAAAAGATATTATATAAGGATACAAACATAGCTAACAAATTAAATAGAAACAAGAAACTACAAAATTTAGGGTAGTGGTTGTTTTTGTATAGAGGGAGTGCTGTGTGTATTGGGAAGGGCTTCTAAGGTAATCAAATATTGAGTACCTGGGTAGTCATGTATTTATTTTTTCTTTTTTTTTTGCCTGATACTATCCACATGGAGATACATGTCATTATTTTTTTTTTGGAGACGGAGTCTCGCTTCTGTCGCCCAGGCTGGGAGCGTGGCCGGATCTCAGCTCACTGCAAGCTCCGCCTCCCGGGTTCACGCTTATTCTCCTGCCTCAGCCTCCCGAGTAGCTGGGACTACAGGCCTCGCCACCTCGGCCCTGGCTAGCTTTTTTTTTTTTTTTTGTATTTTTAATAGAGACGGGTTTCAATCTCTGTTAGCCAGGATGGTCTCGATCTCTGACCTCGCGGATCCGCCTGCCTCGCCTCCCAAAGTGCTGGGATTACAGGCTTGAGCCACCGCGACCCGCCCATGTCATTAGTTTTAACTGCATTTATATATGACACTTTAAGTTTTTAAATTAAAATTTTTTTTTTTTGGAGGACGAGTTCGTTTGTCAGCCAGGCTGGAGTGCAGTGGCCGGATCCTCAGCTCACTGCAAGCCCGGGCCCCTGGGTCTACGCCATTCTTCCTGCCTCAGGCTCTCCGAGTAGCTGGGACTACAGGCACCTGCCACCTCGCCTCGCTAGTTTTTTGTATTTTTGGTAGAGATGAGGGTTCACTCATGTTAGCCAGGCTGGTCTCGGGATTCTGACCTCGGATCCGGGCCTGCCTCGGCTCCCAAAGTGCTAGGATTACAGGCTTGAGCCACCGCGGGCCCGCCCTAAAATTTTTTATTGAGATGAAATTCACATAACCGTAAACAGTTTTATTTATTATTTTTTATTTTTCTGTAAGTTATTGGGGTGCAGGTGGTATTTGGTTACATGAGTAAGTTCTTTAGTGGTGATTTGTGAGATTCTGGTGCACCCTTCACCCAAGTAGTATACTCTGCAACATATTTGTAGTCTTTTATCCCTTGCCCTCCCCCCCAACTCTTTCCCCGAAGTCCCCAAACTCCATTGTATCATTCTTATGCCTTTGCATCCTCACAGCTTATCTCCCACATATCAGTGAGAACATATGATACTTGGTTTTCCATTCCTGAGTTACTTCACTTAGAATAATAGTTTCCAGTCTCATCCAGGTCACTGCAAATACTGTTAATTCATTCCTTTTTATGGCTGCATAGTATTCCATCCTATACACATATACCACAATTTCTTTATCCACTCGTTTATTGATGGGTATTTGGGTTGGTTCCATGATTTTGCAATTGTGGATTTTGCTGCTATAAACGTGTGTGCAAGTATCTTTTGAATAATGACTTCTGTTCCTCTGGGTAGATACCCAGTAGTGGGATTGCTGGATCAAATGGTAGTTCTGCTTTTAGTTCTTTAAGGAATCTCCACACTGTTTTTCATAGTGGCTGTACTAGTTTACATTCCCACCAGCAGTGTAGAAGTGTTCCCTGTTCACTGCATCCACACCAATATCTACTGTTTTTTGATATTTTGATTATGGCCATTCTTGCAGGAGTAAGGCAGTATCTCATTGTGGTTTTGATTTGCATTTCCCTGATCATTAGTGATGTTGAGCATTTTTTTCATGTATGTCTTGGCCATTTGTGTATCTTCTTTTGAGAATTGTCTACTCATGTCCTTAGCCCATGTTTTGGTGGGATTATTTGTTTTTTTCTTACTGATTTGAGTTTTGTAGATTCTGGATATTAGTCCTTTGTCAGATGTATACATTGTATAAATTTTCTCCCACTCTGTGAGTTGTCTGTTTACTCTGCTGAGTTTTCCTTTTGCCTTGCAAAGCTCTTTAGTTAAATTAGGTCCCAACTATTCATCTCTGTTTGTATTGCATTTGCTTTTGGATTCTTGGTCATGAAATCCTTGCCTAAGCCAATGTCTAGAAGGGTTTTTCCAATGTTATCTTCTAGAATTTTTATAGTTTCAGGTCTTAGGTTTAAGTCCTTCTTGAGTTGATTTTTATATAAGGTGAGAGATGAGGATCCAGTTTCATTCTCCTACATGTGGCTAGCCAATTATCCCAGCATGATTTGTTGAATAGGCTGTCCTTTACCTGCTTTATGTTTTTGTTTGCTTTGTTGAAGATCAGTTGGCTATAAGTATTTGGGTTTATTTCTGGTTCTCTATTCTGTTCCATTCGTCTATGTGCCTATTTTTATACCAGTACTACACTGTTTTGTTGACTATGGCCTTATAGTATAGTTTAAAATCAGGTAGTGCGATGCCTCCACAATTGTTCTTTTTGCCTAGTCTTGCTTTGGCTATGTGGGCTCTTTTTTGTTTCCATATCAATTTTAGCATTGTTTTTTTCTAATTCTGTGTGGAACGATGGTGGTATTTTGATGGGATTGTGTTGAATTTGTAGATTGCTTTTGGCAGTATGGTCATTTTCACAATATTGATTCTACCCATCCATGAGCATGGGATGTGTTTCCATTTGTTTGTGTCATCTGTGATTTCTTTCAGCAGTGTTTTGTAGTTTTCCTTGTAGAGGTCTTTCACATCCTTGGTTAGGTATATTCCTAAGTATTTTATTTTATTTCTGCAGCTATTGTAAAAGGGGTTAAGTTCTTGATTTGATTCTCTGCTTGGTTGCTGTTGGTATATAGCAGAGCTATTGATTTGTGTACATTAACTTTGTATCTAGAAACTTGGCTGAATTTTTTTTTTATCAGTTCTAGGAGCTTTCTGGAGGAGTCCTTAGGATTTTCAAGGTAAACAGTCATATTGTCAGCAAACAGTGACAGTTTGACTTCCTTTTTAGCAATTTGGATGCCTTTTATTTCTTTTTCTTGCCTGATTGCTCTGGCTAGGACTTCCAGCACTATCTTGAAGAGGAGTGGTGACAGTGGGTATCCTTGTCTTTTTCCAGTTCTCAGAGGGAATGCTTTCAACTTTTCCCCATTCAGTATTATGTTGGCTGGGGGTTTGTCATAGATGGCTTTTATTATACTAAGGTATGTCCCTTGTATGCCGATTTTGCTGAGAGTTTTAATCAAAGTGATGCTGGATTTTGTTGAATGCTTTTTTCTGCATCTATTGAGGTGATCATGTGATTTTTGTTTTTAATTCTGTTTATGTGGTGTATCACATTTATTGACTTGCATATGTTAAACCACCTCTGCATCCCTGGTATGAAACCCACTTGATCATGCTGGATTATCTTTTTGATATGTTGTTGGATTCTGTTAGCTAGTAGTTTGTTAAGGATTTTAGCAACCATGTTCATCAAGGATATTGATCTGTAATTTTCGTTTTTGGTTATATCCTTTCCTGGTTTTGGTATTAGGGTGATGCTGGCTTCACAGAATGAATTAGGGAGAGTTCCTTCTTTCTCTATCTTGTGGAATAGTGTCAAAAGGATTGGTACCCCTTCTTTGAATGTCTGGTAGAATTCTGCTGTGAATCTGTCTGGTCTTGAACTTTTTTTTTGGTTGGTAATTTTTAAATTACCATTTCAACCTCGCTGCTTGTTATTGGTCTGTTCAGGGTATCTAATTCTTCCTGATTTAAGCTAGGAGGGTTATATTTTTCCAGGAATTTATCCACCTCTTCTAGGTTTTCTACTTTATTTGCATAAAGATGTTCATAGTACCCTTGAATGATCTTTTGTATTTCAGTGGTGTCAGTTGTAATATCTCCTGTTTGGTTTCTTAGTGAGGTTATTTGGGTTTTCTCTCTTCTTTTCCTGATTAATCTTGCTAATGATCTATCAATTTTATTTATCTTTTCAAATAGCCAGATTTTTGTTTTACTTACCTTTTGTATTTTTGTTTGTTTGTTTGTTTCAATTTCATTTAGTTCTGCTCTGATCTTGGTAATTTCCTTTCTTCTCTTGGGTTTGGGTTTGGCTTATTCTTGTTTCTCTAGTTCCTTGAGATGTGAACTTAGAATGTCAGTTTGTGCTCTTTCAGTCTTTTTGATGTAGGCACTTAGGGCTATGAACTTTCCTGTTAGCACTGCCTTTACTGTATCCCCGAGGTTTTGATAGGTTGTGTCATTATTCTCTCAGTTCAAAGAATTTTTAAATTTGCATCTTGATTTCATTTTTGACCCAATGCTCATTCAGGAGCAGATTATTTGATTTTTATTTATTTGCATGGTTCTGAAGGTTCCTTTTGGAGTTGATTTCCAGTCTTATTCCACTATGGCCTGAGAGAGTGCTTGATATAATTTCAATTTTCTTAAATTTATTGAGGCTCATTTTATGGCCTATCATATGGTCTATCTTGGAGAAAGTTCCATGTGCTGTTGAATAGAATGTGTATTCTGTGGTTGTTGGATGAAATGTTCTGTATATATTTGTTAAGTCAATTTGTTCCAAGGTGTAGTTTAAATCCATTGTTTCTTTGTTTACTTTTCTGTCTTGATGACCTGTCTAGTGCTGTCAGTGGAGTACTGAAGTCCCCCATTATTATTGTGTTGCTGTCTATCTCATTTCTTAGGTCTATTAGTGATTGTTTTATAAATTTGGGAGCTCCAGTGTTAGGTGCATATATGTTTAGGATTGTGAAATTTTCCTGTTGGACAAGGCCTTTTACCATTATATAATGTCCCTCTTTGTCTCTTCTGGCTGCTGTTGCTTTAAAATTTGTTTTATCTGATATAAGAATAGCTACCCCTGCTTGCTTTTGGTGTCCATTTGCATGAAATGCCTTTTTCCACCTCTTTACTTTTATGTTAGTCCTTATGTGTTAGGTGGGTCTCCTGAAGGCAGCAGATGGTTGGTGAGTTCTTACCCATTCTGCATCTTTTAAGTGGAGAATTTAGGCCATTTACATTCAATGTTAGTATTGAAATGTGAGGTACTGTTACTTTCAGCATGCTTTTTGTTGCCCATGTACTTCGATTTTTTTGTTTTTTGTTTTTGCTTTTTAACATGTAGTTTTGTTTTATAGGTCCTGTGTTATTTATGCTTTAAAGAGGTTCTGTTTTGATGTGTTTCCAGGATTTGTTTCAAGATTTAGAGCTCTTTTTAGCAATGCCTGTAGTGGTGGCTTGGTAATGGTGAATTCTCTCAGCATTTGTTTGTCTGAAAATTACTGTATCTTTCCTTCATATATGATACTTAGTTTTGCTGGATACAAAATTCTTGACTGATAATTGTTTTGTTTGAGGAGGCTGAAGATTGGGCCCCAATCCCTTCTGGATTGTAGGGTTTCTGCTCTGCTGTTAATCTGGTAAGTTTTCCATTATAGGTTACCTGGTGCTTTTGTCTTTGCAGCTCTTAAAATTCCTTCTTTCGTCTTAACTTTGGATAACCTTATGACAATGTGCCTAGGTGAAGATCTTTTTGCGATGAATTTTCCAGGTATTCTTTGTGCTTCTTGTATTTGGATGTCTAAGTCTCTAGCAAGGCTGGGGAAGTTTTTCTTGATTATTCCATTGAATATGTTTTCCAAGCTTTTACAGTTCTCTCCTTTCTCAGGAACACCGATTATTCTTAAATTTGTTTGTTTAACATAATCCCAGACTTCTTGGAGACTTTGTCCATAATATTCTTTTTTCTTTGTCTTTGTTGGATCAGGTTAGTTCGAAGACCTTGTCTTCGAGTTCTGAATTTCTTTCTTCTACTTGTCCAATTCTATTGCTGAGACTTTCCCAGAGCATTTTGCATTTCTAAAATTGTGTCCAAAGTTTCCTGAATTTTTGACTGTTTTGTGTTTAAGCTATCTATTTCCTTGAATATTTCTCTCTTCAATTCTTGTATCATTTTTTTTGATTTCCTTGCATTGGGCTTCGTCTTTCTCTGGTCCCTCCCTGATTAGCTTAATAACTAACCTCCTGAATTCTTTTTCAGATAAATCAGGGACGACTTCTTGGTTTGGATCCATTGCTGGTGAACTAGTGTGATTTTTTGGGGGGTGTTGAAGCGCCTTGTTGTGTCATATTACCAGGGTTGGTTTTCTGGTTCCTTCTCATTTGGGTAGGCTCTGTCAGAGGGAAGGTCTAGGGCTGAAGGGATGTTGCCTTGATGTAGTAGTCTCCCCCTTTTCCTATGGATGTGGCTTCCTGTGAGTCGAAATGCAGTGATTGTTGTCTGTCTTCTGGGTCTAGCTACCCAGCGAGTCTACCTGGCTCCCGGATGATACTGGGGGTTGTCCGCAGAGTCATATCATGTGAACCTGAACCATCTGTGGGTCTCTCAGCTGTGTATACCAGCGCCTGTTCCTGTGGAGGTGGTGGGGGGAAGGGTGGGGGGTGTGCAATAGACTCTGTGAGGGTTCTTAGCTTTGTTGGTTTAATGCTTTTTTTTTGTGCTGGTTGACCTCCTGTCAGGAGGTGGTGGTTTCCAGAAAGCATCAGCTGTAGGAATATAGAAAGGGACAGGCGGTGGGCGGGGCCCTAAAACTCCCAAGATTATATGACCTTTGTCTACCACTACCAGGTTGGATAGGGAAGGACCATCAGGTAGGGATGGGGCTAGGTGTGTCTGAGCTCAGACTCTCCTTGGGTGGGTCTTGTTGTGGGTCTGTGGGGGATGCTGTGGGGGATGGGGGTGAGATTCCCAGGTCACTGGAGTTGTATACCTAGGAGAATTATGGCTGCCTCTGCTGAGTCATGCAGGTTGTCAGGGAAGTGAGGGAAGGCCAGCAGTCACAGCTCTCACCCAGCTCCCATGCAAACGAAGGGCCTGTCTCATTCCCACCGTGCCCCTACAACAACCCCAAGTCTGTTTCCAGGCGGAGGACATGACGGGCTTGAAAACTTGCCCTGGGCTACTCACCTTCCAGCTGTGGGGCTTGGTTCTTCCCCTGCTTGTGGAGTCTGCACATCGGATTTGTGCCCTCCCCTGAGTTCTGATCAGGAGGCTTCTTGCCCGTTCAAATTGTTACAAAGTTCGTCTAGAGATTTCCTTCTCCCTGTGGAGCTTTACCACCTGCTCCTCTGGTCACCCTCCCGATGGATCCCTGTGGTGCCAGGCAGGAATAGCCTGTGAGGGGATGCAGCCAACTCCCCGGGCCTTTTTGCTGCTTCTTCTACCCCTATATTTCACTCGGCTCTCTAAATTGACTCAGCTCCAGGTAAAGTCAGAAACTTGCCCTTCAAAGAGACCTTCAGCTTCTTCAGTGGGAGTGTGTGTTTGGGAGAGGAGGGTCTCCCTTTCCCACTTCTGCAGTTGGGGCACTCACAGTATTTGTGGTATCTCCCGGGTCCTGCAGGTGCAGTCTGCTTCCTTCAGAGGGTCTGTGGGTCCTCTTGGGATTGCTGGTTTGTTCTTGCAGTTGATCTGGAACTGAAATTTACAACGCGAGCTTCCACAAGCTGCTCTGTCCAGAGCTGCAATCTAATCCTGCCTTCCGTCCGCCATGATTGCCAAACACCTGAAACTAGTTTAAAGTGTCCTCTTCAGTGGCATTACTGTGCAACTACTGCATCTATCCAGTTTTACAACATTCTCATCACCCCAAACGAAAACCCTATTTCCATCAAGAAATCGATTCCCATTCCCCACTTCCCCAGCATCTGGAAACTACCAATCTACATTCTTATTCTATGCATTTATCTGTTCTGAATACCTCATATTAAATAGAATCATTAAATATGTGACCTTTTGTGTCTAGCTTCTTTCACCTAGCATAATGATTTTGTGGCTCATCCATGTTGTAGCATGTATCAATTTTTCATTCCGTTTCACGGCTGAATAATATTTCATTGTAAGTATATACCACAATTTGTTTCTCCATCTGTTGATGGACATTTGGGCTGTTTCCACTTTTTGGCTATTGTGAATAGTGTTGCTATGAACATACAGGTACATGTATTTGAGTACTAGTTTTCATTTCTTTTGGGTAAATGCGTAGGAGTGGAATTGCTGGGTCATATGGCAACTCCATGTTTAACTTTTAGAGTAACTGTCAAACTGTTTTTCACACCACCTTATATGTATACTTTACAATAAAAAATATTTTTAAAAGCCCAATAAAAGGCTGGAGATGTTAATGGAGTTAACTGGAGACAGTCTTCCCCTTTATTTCTACTAATTATTTCCACCTCTGCTTTTCATCTAGTCTGTGCATTTTCTTTACCTTCGAAAACAGATGAAGGGAATTTTCCCAGAAGCCAGTACTCTGTTGCCCAGGCTGGAGTGCAGTGGCACGATCTTAGCTCACTGCAATCTCTGCCTCCCGGGTTCAAGCGATTCTCCTGCCTCAGCCTCCCGAGTAACTGGGATTACAGGCACCCACTACCACGCCCAGAAGCCAGTACTTCTGAATCCCAGGAGAAGGCTGTGTCAACAGCTTTTCTGAAACCTGGGAAATATAACTGAAAAAGTAAAATATTTCCAGTAAGCATTTGTTATGTGCCAGGCAGTCTGTTAGCTGTTTCACAGATGTTATCACTTCGAAACTTCTCAACTCTCCTGTGATTTTAATATTATCATGGCTTCAGTTTGTCTCTCTTGTGGTATCTAGCACAGGGCTGGAGGAACTCATTGAATGATATGACTGGGTAGGCAAGAGGTGGTGAATAAGAGGTTCAGTGTCCTCTGGGCACAGTGAGAAGGCCTGGCAAGGGCAGTGCCCGCCATATGGGCGCCACAAGCAGGCTACAGAAAGGGTTCTCCTTCAAACTGATATTCTTTAAATATTTGTTCAGCGTTTATTTGGCAGGAGAAAGGAAAAACCGATTTTTTTAAAAAATAAAAATTGCATACCTTTCTGGATGTTCAAAATAAGGAACATATTATATGCACCAAACTTAGCGTAATATTTTAACTTATTTGGAATTGCCTTTCATTTCACGGTTTTTCCATTGCTTGTAATTGGAGTGCGTTAGTCACTCACACTAAGGGGAAAAGTAACTAACTGCCCATGGATAGAGACAGGAAGTCTTGTTTAAATATATTTGAAAAGTCTTTCAGCAAAATTATTTCTACTTTTAAGTAGTTTTTGTTCCCACTTTAGTTTTTTTTCCCTTGAACCTAGCAACTCCTTAACAGGCACATTAAAATATTTTTATTTTGATAATAAACTAGATGACTTCTTGTAGACAGCCTTACACTGTATATTATTAAGTTTTAGGCTTTGAGAGTAAGGCTACTGCTGACCCTGGCTCCTTCTCCCCACGTCAGCTGGATAGTGTTAGCCTCAGGGCCTGGTAGGTATGAGTGTGCACTATTGCAAAAATATTCCATAAATAGTATGAGCTTGTAAGTGGTTTGTTACTATTATGTTTACTTCCATGTCAGTTAACTTCAGTAGAGAGGATGGGACCAATTTTTGCTTCACCAGTTAGTTGAGAAATTTCTTATAGAAATCTGAGTTAATTAGCATAGATTTAATCCCTTGATATTGTTTCCTTTTGTGTAGTAGGAAGCAACTGGCTAACTGGTCCACTACTTAAACTGGCTTGTTATTTGTGTGGGAAAAGGAAAAGGTCATTCTTAACCAAGAAGGAGGCTGTTCTTGAGATTTCAAGTCCATGTGCCAAGAATCTGGGGAAAGAAAACTTCTGCACTTGTGCCTGGATCCCATCCTCTTCTGTTTCTTTAGCTACTTCACCAATTATCCCTTTCTTCTCAGAAGTTTCAACCTACCTTCTATTAGCATTGGAAGATGTTCAATATTTTTCCATTGGAAAAAGGAAACCCACATCCCTTTGGCTACTTCCCCATAACCCTTCTCCTTTACACAAAACAATTTCTTGAATGAGTTGTCCACACTTGTGCTTCCTCACTCATCAACCCACTGTGATTTGACTTTTCCCTCTGCCCCTCTACTATAATTGCATCTACCACATCAACCATGTATCTCTTACTTGTTAAATTCAGTGGCTTTTAATTGTGTTTTTTCTTTCCTTAATTTGTCACCACATTTATCTCTGTTGACAATTCCCCCCCACTAGAAATTTACTCTGGCTTTCAGAAACTTCTCTGGTTGCTGGGGTGTGAATGTGTACTCCCTTCCCCCAAATTCATATGTTGAAACCTAACCTTCAAGGTGGTGGAATTAAGAGGTAGAGCCTTTGGGAGGTGATTAAATCTTGAGGAGACCTCATAAATGGGATTAGTACCTTTATGAAAGAGGCCTGAGGGATATTGTTTGCCCCTTCCACTGTGTGAGAACACAGCTAGAAATCACCATCTATGGGGAATGAGCCCTCACCAGACACTGAAATTGCCAGCACTTGGATCTTGGACTTCTACACCTTCGGAGCTGTAAGAAATATATTTCTGTTATTTACAAGCTATCCAGTTTATGGTGTTTTGTTGTAGCAGCCCAAACAGACTAAGACACTGATTCTCCCACTATTCCAATGGGTCTCTTTCAGTCTTCTTCACGGGCCTTTCTCAGTCTCTTTTATATATTCTTTTCCTTCCTATTCTCTAAATTTGAGTACTTTAAAAAAATTTAGCTCTCAGTTAAAAAAAAATCTCATTTATTTCCCTGGCTTTCCCATGCTGGAGAGGTCACATATAGGAGCTGGCTTCAGTTATCATCTGTATGCTGATGGCTCATAGATCTCTACCTCTTGCTCATTCCTCCCTCTTGAGCTCTAGACATTTATATTTGAAGACCTCCTGATTATCTGCCCCTGGCAGTCTTGCAAGTATCTGAAACTCAACATGTATTAAACTCTACTTATCATCTTCATCCCCCTAGTCCTTCTAAACCTGCTCCTCCTCCTGGCTTTCCCAAGTCAGCAAATAACCGCTCTGTCTGCTCAGTTATCCAAACAGAAACTTGAGCATCAGCCTAGAGTCAGCCCTTTCCTTTGAAGTCTTATTCTGTCTTTTCAACAGATTCATGTTCTAGGGGATATGGTGATCTTGCCTCTTGTCATTTTCCCTACAGTAAGATTGGTCTTCTTGGAGTCTAGTTCTGATCACATGACTTCTGTGCTCAAAAATAAGCACTAGATCACAATAGAAAAATGGATAAAGATTCCCAGAAGAAAAATGGATAAAGATTCCCAGAAGAAACACAAACGAACTGGGCTGAGCATGGTGGCTCATGCCTGTAACCCCAGTGCTTTGAGAGGCTGAGGCAGGAGGAGTTGGAGCCCAGGAGTTGGAGACCAGGCTGGGCAACATAGTGAGACACCATCTCTACAAGAAAATTTAAAAAAATTGCCAAACATGGTGGCATACACCTGTCATCCCATGTACTTGGGAGGCTGAGGCAGGAGGATCCCTTGAGCCCAGGAGTTCAAGTCCGTAGTGAGCTATGATTGTGCCGTTGCACTCCAGGCTGGGTGGCAGAGTGAGACCCTGTTAAAAAACCCACAAATGGCCAATAAGTATCTAAGAAGGGGCTCAATCTCACTTATAATTACAATAAAAATTAAAGCACCATGATACCAGTTTTCACTTCCCAGATTTGCTAAAACCTAGGGTTAATGAGGGGAAATGGACACCCATACACAGATGGTGGGAGTGTAAACTGGCAGAACCTTTTGGAGGCGATTTGGCAGCATGTATCAAAATATTAAGCATGTATACCCTTTGATGCAGTTTTACATTTTATTCTACAGTAACACACAAGTATATATATATACACAAAGACATTTATTACATTATTGTTCACAATAAGGAATTGGAAACAATCTAAATATCTATCAACAATGAAATTATTAAATAAGTAATGGTATATACAGTATATACATAAAAATTACTAAGCTGTCTCTAAAAAGAATCAAATATCTGTTTAATACAACATGGAAAGATGATGACAATTTATTAAGCAAAAAGAAAGTTTCACAGCAGTGTGTTAATCTCATTTCTGTAAAAATTATTTTTTGTATATACATAAAAACTTTTGGAAATATAGGTACAAACATTAACTGTGGGAGTAGGAGTTACAGAAGTAGGGAGGAAAGGGGCTTATACATTCTGTTCTACACAATTCTTCTTTTTTATTTTTTTTAAAAGGTCTCACTATATTGCTCAGGCTGGTCTTGAACTCCTGGGCTCAAGCAATCCTCTTGCCTCGGCCTTCCAAAATGCTGGGATTGCGGGTGTGAGCCACTGTGCCCAGCCTGTTTTACATGCTTCTATACCCTCGATTGAGGATGTTTTGTTTCCCAAGGTAGAAATATTTTATGGGGATGGGGTTAGGCGGGAAACAGGTCTAGGGATGTGGATGTTACCTGGTGCCAATTATAATCTGGGAAGTCCACAGAAAGACTGAGGCAACCATTAGCATTGCTAGAGGATGATGCAGATTATAGTGAACCAGGCACTGGTACAAAGAAGTTAGATTTTTTGGGGTGCTGTTCACTAGCAGAAACATTAAGGCCCCAGGTTTTTTCTACCTTTTCACTTGGCTGTTTGAAATGTGTCTGCCTGTTTTATTTATTTATTTGTTTTTATTTTTTATGGGTACATAGTAGGTGTATATAATAATGGGGTACATAAAATTTGCTGATACAGGCATGCAATGTGTAATAATCACATCGTGGAAAATGGGGTATCCATTCATTCAAGCATTTGTCCTTTGTGTTACAAACTAGAGTATAGAGTATACTATACTATATAGTATAGAGTATAGTATACTAGAGTATAATCCAATTATACTCTAGTTATTTTAAAATATGCAATTAAATTATTATTGACTTTAGTCACCCTGGTGTGCTATCAAATACTGGATCTTATTCATTCTTTCTATTTTTATTTTGTACCCATTAACCACCCCAACTTCTCTCTCACCACCCCCCTACCTCCATTACCCTTTCCAGCTTCTGGTAACCATCCTTCTACTCTCTATCTTCATGGGTTCAATTGTTTTAATTTTTAGCTCCCACAAATAAGTAAGAACATGCAATGTTTGTCTTTCTGTGCCTGACTTATTTCACTTAACATAATGGCCTCCAGTTCCATTCATGTTGTTGCAAATGGACTGGTTCTCGTTCTTTTTTATGGCCAAATAGTACTCCGTTGTGTATATGTACCACATTTTCTTTATCCATTCATCTGTTGATGGGCACTTAGGCTGCTTCCAAATCTTAGCTATTATGAATAGTGCTGCAACAGACATGGGAGTGCAATATCTCTTCCTTATAATGATTTCCTTTCTTTTGAGTATATGCCCAGCAGTGGGATTGCTGGATCATATGGTAGCTCTATTTTTAGTTTTTAAAGGAACTTCCAATCTGTTCTCCATAGTGGTTGTACTAATTTACATTCCCACTAATAGCCTTTGAGGTTCCCTTTTCTCCATATCCTCTCCCGCATTTGTTATTGCCTGTCTTTTGGTTAAAAGCCTGTCTGCCTTTTTTGTAGGTGAGCTTCCTCATGGTTTCACAATGGCTGTCACAGCTCCAGACAACACATGAAGAAAGCTGTGTCCAAAGTAAAAAGTAGACCTTCCTTTTTCTATGTTTCTTTTAAAGATCAAGAAAAACTTTTCTGGGAGAAAAACTTTATTAGTCAGTCCTGGCAGGAAACAGATCTCTACACAATGACAGGTTATCTTTTTCATAAATGGCTGCAGCAATCTCACTTATCCCACATACTTTAATACAGTGAGACCTTACCATTCCCCCATTAAAAGGTGAAGTCAAGTTCTCCTCTCTTTGAATATGAGTGGGCTTGTGAATTTATCAGTCATTAGCATATAGCAGAAATGATGGCTGTGTGACCCTTTAGGCTAAGCCATATAAAATGATGCATCTTTTGCCTGATTAATTGGAACTGTCACACTTGTAGCCCTGACCTGCCATATAAGAAATCCAACTGAGACAGTCATGCTGTAGAGACCAAATGTAGAAACTCTGGTCAGCAGCTCAGTTGAGCTCTTAGCTGATAAGCAGTATCAACTATAAGCCATTTGAGTGAGCCTTCTTGAACATCCAGTACAGTTAAGTTTTCAGATGACTGCAGCCCAAGCTGACATCTAACTACAACTGCCAGAAAGACCCAAAGAGAACATTTTCCAGCTGAGCCCTTCCTGAATTCCTGACTCAAAAATTGTGAGCAAAATAAAATGGTTGTTTTAAGCCACTAAGTTTTGGGGTATTTTGTTACACATCACTAGTAATAGGAACACACAGCCTGAGCAACATGGTGAAATCCCATCTGTGCAAAAATTACAAAAATGAGCTGGGCATGATGGCCTGCACCCATAGTCCCAGCTACTTGGAAGGCTGAGGAGGGAGAATCGCTTGAACCCAGGAGGTTGAGGCTGCAGTGAGTTGTGCTCATGCCACTGCACTCCAGCCTGGGCAACAGAGAGAGGGCCTCTCTCAATAAAAATAAATAAAAAATTGTAGGAAAATAATCTTTGGATTTCCATCCACATCTCAGTTTTCATCACATGCACACCAGTTATCTTCCTTTGTGTAAAATGACAGGAACCATGTAAAAAATTCTTGCATTCTTGTCTGGTTCCTTTTTCAGCAGTTTCTCTTGTGGCACACATATACGTTTATACTTCAATTGCCTAATATAATTTCAACTTACAAAGCGCACAAGATTTTTATTCCACCTTACTTTTAGAGTGCTTATCATATTTGACAGAGTGGCACCCTGTCTCTTAAAAGAATTATACCCATTTTAATAGGTATGTAGTGATTTGGTTTGGATTTGCATTTCTCTAATGACTAATAATGTTGAGCATTTTTTCACGTGCTTATTGTTTATTTGTTGAGAAATATCTATTTAAGTCCTTTTCTCCTTTTAAAATTGGGTTGTCTTTTTGTTGTTGAGTTGCCTTTTTGTTGTTGAGTTGCAGGAGTGTTTCTTTTTTTGTTTTTTTGGGTTTTTTTTGAGATGGAATCTCACTCTGTCCCCCAGGCTGGAGTGCACTGGCATGATCTCGGCACACTGCAACCTCTGCCTCCCGGGTTCAAGCGATTCTCCTGCATCAGCCTCCTGAGTAACTGGGACTACAGGCACGTGCCATCAGGCCCGGCTAATTTTTGTATTTTTAGTAGAGACGGAGTTTCACTACGTTGGCCAGGCTGTTCTCGAACTCCTGATCTCAGGTGATCCGCCCGCCTTGGCCTCCTAGAGTGCTGGGAGTACAGGCATAAGCCACTGCACCCGGCCAAGTTGCATGAGTTTTAAAATATGAATATTAAACACTTATCAGATATATAATTTACAAATATTTTCTTCCATTCTGTAGGTTGTCTTTTCATTTTCTTGATAATGCCCTTTCATGCATGAAATTTTTAAACTTTGATGAAATCCAATTTATTTTTTCTTTTGTTGCTGTTGCATCTGTTTTGGTATCATATCCTAGAATCCATTGCCAAGTCCAGTGTTACGAAGATTTACCCATATGTGTTTTCCTAAGGGTTTTATAGTTTTAACTCTTACATTTAGGTCATTGATCCATTTTGAGTTAATTTTTGTATATGATGTGAGGTAGCAGGTCTGACTTCATTCTTTTGCATGTGGAAATTCAGTTGTCCCAGCACCATTTGTTGAAGAAACTGTTCTTATCCTATTTAATGGACTTGGCACCTTTGTCAGCAATCAATTGGTCATAGGTGTATGGGTTTGTTTTTGAACTCTCAATTCTATTCCAATGGTCTATATGTCTATCTTTATACTAGTACCACACTGTTTGGATCACTTTAGTAGTAAGTTTTGAAATCAGGAAGTATGAGTCCTCCAATGTTGTTGTTCTTTTTCAAGGTCATTTTGACTATTAAGGGCTCTTTGCAGTTCCATATGAATTTGAAGATTGGCTTTTCCATTTCTGCAAAAAAAAGGGTGTTGAAATATGTTTTTTTTTTCCTTTGAGATGGAGTCTCACTCTGTCACCCAGGCTGGACTGCAGTGGCATGATCTCGGCTCACTACAAACTCCTGTTTCCGGGTTCAAGTGATTCTCCTGCCTCAGCCTCCTGAGTAGCTGGGATTACAGGCACGTGCCACTACACCCGGTTAATTTTTGTGTTTTTAGTAGAGATGGGGTTTCACCATGTTGGTCAAGCTGGTCTCGAATTCCTGACCTTGTGATCCACCTCCCTCGGCCTCCCAAAGTGCTGAGATTACAGGTGTGCACCACCGCACCCAGCCAGGTATTGAAATTTTGTTAGGAATTGTTTTATTATCTGTACATCCTTTTGGATAGTATTGATGTATTAACAATATTAAATCTTCCGACCCATTAACATGGAACCTGTCTTCATTTTTTTCAGGAATGCTTTATAGTTTTCAGTGTATAAGCCTTTCACATTTTGGGCCAAATTTATTCTTGGTTATTTTATTCTTTTAGATGGTATTGTAAATTGAATTATTTTCTTAATTTCCATTTTGGATTGTTCATTGCAGGTACATAGAAATACAACCAATTTTTTGTAAATCTTATACTCTGTAACTGCTGAATTTGTTTATATACTCTGGTAGCTTTCTTGTGGATTCTTTGGGATTTTTTTTTTTTTCCCTTGAGACAGGGTCTCACTCTGTCACCCTGGCTGGACTGCAGTGGCATGAGCTCAGCTCACTGCACCTCGACCTCTCGGGCTCAAGTGATCTTCCTGCCTCAGCCCTATGAGTTGCTGGGATCACAGGTGTGTGCCACCATGCCTGACTAATTTTTGTATTTTTTGGAGAGGTGGGGTTTTGTCCAGGCTGTTCTCAAACTCCTGGGCTCAAGCAATTCACCCGCCTTGGCCTCCCAAAGTGCTGGGATTATTATCCTGGCTGGGTGCAGGCATAAGACACTGCATCCAGACAGGATATTCTATACAGGGGATCATGTCATCTGTGAATAGAGATAGTTTTACATCTTCCTTTCTGTATTAGTTTGCTAGGGCTGCTATAACAAACTACCATAGGCTGGGTGGCTTAAACAACAGACATTTATTTTCTCACAATTCTTGAGGCTTGAAGTCTGAGATCAAAAAGTTAGCAGGAATGATTTCTTTTTTTCTTTTTTCTTTTTTTTTTTTTGAGACAGAGTCTCGCTCTTTTGTCCAGGTTGGAGTGCAATGGCGTGATTTCGGCTCACTGCAACCTCCATCTCCCTGGTTCGAGCGATTCTCCTGCCTCAGCCTCTCAAGTAGCTGGGATTACAGGCACCCTCTACACCTGGCTAATTTTTTGGGTATTTTTAGTAGAGATGGGGTTTTACCATGTTAGTCAGGCTGGTCTCGAACTCCTGACCTCCGGTGATCCACCCCCCTCGGCCTCCCAAAGTGCTGGGATTACAGGTGTGAGCCACTGCGCCCGGCAGGAATTATTTCTTCTGAGGCTTCTCTCTTTGGCTTGTAGATGTGTCTCTGTGTGTCTTTACATGGTCTGTTTTCTGTGTATATCTGTGTTCTAATCTCTTTTCATAAGAGCTTTGGCTTTGATATCATGCCATAATGAAAGTAGTTCTCTACCATTAGATATTTTGGTTATTTCCAATTTTCCCCTATTGTAAGTAAGGCTATAGTAAATACTTACACCAGTCATATTGAGTTAGAGCCCATCTTAGCTCATTTTAACTTAATTACCTCTTTAATGACCCTATCTACAAATTCAGCTACATTCTAAGGTACTGGGGTTTGGGACCTCAACATATGCATTTTGGGGGGACAAAACTGAGCCCATAACACTTTCCAATTTGGATGCCTTTATTTCTTGTTCTTGTCAGATTGCTCTGACTAGAACTTCAGTACAACATTGAACAGCAGTGGTGAGAGAGGGCATTCTTGTCTTGTTCCTTATTTTAGGAAGAAAGCTTTCAGTCTCTCACCATTGAGTCAGTCTGATGTCAGCTCTGGGTTTTTTGTTTGTTTGTTTGTTTGTTTTTTAAATAAATGCCATTTATCATGTCGAGGAAGTTCTCTTCTATCCCTACTTTTCTGAGAGTTTTTATCATGATAGGGTGTTGAATTTTGTCAAAGAGCTTTTCTGTATCACTTGGGGTGATCATATGCGTTTCTTTAACTTTGTTCTATTAATGTAGTGTATTATATTGTTTGATTTTCTTATGTTCAACCTCCCTTGCATTCCTGGGATAAATTCCACTTGGATATGGTGTATAGTTCTTTTAATATGATGTTGGATTCAGTTTGGTAATATTTTGTTGAGTACTTTTGCATATATATTTGTAAGGGATTTTGGTCTGTAATATTCTTGGTTTTTTGGGCACAGTAGTATTTATTATAGCCTTATTTATAATAGGGGAAAATTGGAAATAACCAAAATATCTAATGGTAGAGAACTATTTAAATTATGGCATGACATCAAAGCCAAAAGTCATAGTTAAGAATATGGATAGATTTGATTATGTTACAACATTTTAAACCACTGTATCAAAATTTTTGGACAATGACAAAGCAGAAAAAGTTTTTATAACATGACAAAATATATGCATATATACATATATGTTTCAACACAATATATTTTTCCTTTTATATTTAGTTGACAGGTAATAATTATACATATCTATGGGATACAGACTGATATTATGATACGTGTATACAATGTATAATGATGAAATCAGGGTGATTAACATATTCATCCCCTTAAAATAAATGTGTGTTGTAAACATTCAACATAGTCTCTTCTGGCTTTCTGAAAATATACAATAAATTGTAGTTTAACCATATTAATTCTACAGTGCTGCAGAATGATAGAACTCATTCCTCATATCTAGCTGTAATTTCGTATCTGTTAACCAAACCCTCCCCAGCCTCCCCTCCCGCTCCCAGTCTCTAATACTCACAATTCTGCTCTCTACTTCCATGGACTCAGATTTTTTTAACTCTCACATGTGAATGAAAATATGCAGTATTTATCTTTCTATGCCTGATTTATTTCACTTGATATGATATGCTGTAGGCTTGCCCATGTTGCCACGAATGACAGGATTTCATTCTTTTTAAGGTTGAGTAGTATTCTATTGTGTGTATATACCATGCTTTCTTTATCCATTCATCCACTGATAGAAACTTAAGTTGATTCCATCTTGACTATTGTGAATAGTGCTGCAATAAACATAGGGGTGCAGGTATCTTTTTTATTTATTTATTTATTTATTTATTTATTTTTTTTATTTTTTTTTTGCAGGTATCTTTTTGATAAGCTGATATTGTTTCCTTTGGATAAATAATCTGGAGTTACTGAATCATATGGTAGTTCTATTTTTAGTTTTTTGAGAAACCTCCACATGGTTTTTTATAATGTCTGCACTAATTATACTTCCACCAACAGTGTATAAGTGTTCCCCTCTCTCCACGTCCTCGCCAACATTTGTTATTTTTGTCTTTTTGAAAATAGCCATTCTGAGGTGATATGATATCTCATTGTGGTTTTGATTTGCATTTACCTGATGATTAGTGATGTTGAGCAATTTTTCATATGTTTGTTGCCATTTGTATGTCTTCTTTTGAGAAATATCTATTTAGTTCTTTTGTCCACTTTTCAATTGGATTATTTGATTTTTTTTTTGCTTTTGAGTTGTTTGATTTCCTTGTATATTCTGAATTTTCATCCCTTGTTGGATGAATAGTTTACAAATATTTTCTCCTATTCTACAGACTGTCTCTTCACTCTGTTGGTTGATGTGCAGAAACTTTTCAATTTTTTTTTTTTTTTTTGAGACAGTGTCTCACTCTGTCGCCCAGGCTGGAGTGTAGTGGCGTGATCTCGGCTCACTGCAACCTCTGCCTCCCAGGTTCAAGCGATTCTCCTGCCTCAGCCTCCTGAGTAGCTGGGAGTACAGGCGTACGCCACCATGCCCAGCTAATTTTTGTATTTTTAGTAGAGACGGGGTTTCACCATGTTGGCCAGGCTGGTCTCGAACTCCTGACCTTGTGATCCGCCTGCTTCAGCCTCCCAAAGTGCTGGGATTACAGGCATGAGCCAGCGTGCCTGGCCAACTTTTCAATTTAATATTGTTCCATTTGTCTGTTTTTGTTGTCTGTGCTTTTGAAGTCTTAGCCATAAAATCTTTGTCTAGACCAATGTCATGAAGTGTTTCCCCTATGTTTACTTCTAGTACTTTTATAGTTTTGGGTATTATGTTTGAGTCTTTGATCCATTTGGATTTATTTTTGTATATGGCAAGAGATGGGGGTCTAGTTTCATTGTGCTGCATATGAATATCCAGTTTTTCCAGCACCATTTATTGAGGAGGGTGTCCTTTTCCCAATATATGTTCTTGATACCTTTGTTAAAAATCTGTTGACTGTAAATATGTGGTAATATTTCTGGGTTCTCTATTCTGTTCCATTAGTCTGTATGTCTGTTTTTATACCCATCACCATGCTGTTTTCATTACTATAGCTTTGTAATATAATTTAAAGTCAGGTAGTATGATGCCTCCAGCTTTGTTCTTTTTGCTCAGGATTGCTTTATTTGTGGACTTTCATGCTTCCATATGAATTTTAGGATTTTTTTTTTTTAATTCTGTGAAGAATGTCATTGGTGCTTTGATAGGGATTGCATTGAATCTGTAGATTGCTTTGAGCAGTATGGTCACTTTTACCATAGTAATTCTTCTGATCCATGAGCATGAGGTGTTTTTCCATTTGTTTGTGTCCTTTTCAATTTCATTCATCAGTGTTATGTAGTTTTTCTTGTAGAGCTCTTTTATCTCTTTAGTTAAATTTATTCCTAGGTATTTAATTTTTCTGTAGCGGTTGTAAATGGGATTGCTTTCTTGATTTCTTTTTCACATTGCTTGTTATTGGTGTATAGAAAAGCTACTGATTTTTATATGTTGATTTTGTATCCTGCAACTTTATGGAATTAGTTTATCAGTTCTAGGAGTTTTTTGGTGGAGTCTTTTAGGGGTTTCTAAATATGAGGTCATGTCGTCTGCAAAGAGGGACAATTTGATTTTCTCTTTTCTCATTTGGATGTCTTTTATTTATTTTTCTTGCCTGATTGCTATGGCTGGGACTTCTAGTACTATGTTGAATAAGAGTGGTGAAAGTGGGTATTCTTGTCTTGTTCAGTTCTTAGAGGAAAGGCCTTCAGCTTTCTTCCATTCAGTATGATGTTGGCTGTGGGTTTGTTGTATATGGCCTTTATTATGTTGAGGTATGTTACTTTTTTTTTTTTTTTTTTTTGAGACGGAGTCTCGCTCTGCCACCCAGGCTGGAGTGCAGTGGCCGGATCTCAGCTCACTGCAAGCTCCGCCTCCTGGGTTCACGCCATTCTCCTGCCTCAGCCTCCCGAGTAGCTGGGACTACAGGCGCCCGCCACCTCGCCCGGCTAGTTTTTTTTTTTTGTATTTTTTAGTAGAGACGGGGTTTCACCGTGTTAGCCAGGATGGTCTCGATCTCCTGACCTCGTGATCCGCCCGTCTTGGCCTCCCAAAGTGCTGGGATTACAGGCTTGAGCCACCGCGCCCGGCCGGTATGTTACTTTTATTCTTAATTTGTTGTGAGTTTTTATCATGAAGGAATGTTGAATTTTATCAAATGCTTTTTCTGCATCTATTGAGATAATCACATGGTTTTTGTCCTTTCTGTTTATGTGATATATCACGTTTATTGATTTGCATTCATTTAACCATCCTTATATCCCTGTGATAAAGCCCACTTGATCATGGTGAAGTATTTTTTTGATGTGTTGCTTGATTTGGTTTGCTAGTATTTTTTGATATTTGTATCTATGTTTATCAGTGATATTGCACTGTAGTTTTCTTTTGTGTGTATGTGTCTTTCTGGTTTTGGTATCAGGGTAATGCTGGCCTTGTACAATGAGTTAGGGAGAATTTCCTCCTCTTCAGATTTTTGGAATAGCTTGAGAATAATTGTTGTTAATTCTTCTTTATAAGTTTGGTATAAATCAGCAATAAAGCCATTTGGTCCTGGACTTTTCTTTGTCGGGAGACTTTGATTACTGATTCAATCTTGTTACTTGTTATTGTTCTGTTCAAGTTTTCTATTTTTTCCTGCTTCCCTTTTGATAGGTTATATGTGTCCAGGAATATATCCATTTTTTCTAGGTTTTCCAATTTGTTAGCATATAGTTGTTTTTTATAGCATCTAATAATCTTTTGTATTTTTTTTTTTTTTTGAGATGGAATCTCACCCAGGCTGGAGTGCAGTGGCATGACCTTGGCTCACTGCAACCTCCGCCTACTGGGTTCAAGCGGTTCTCCTGCTTCAGCCTCCCAAGTAGCTGGGACTACAGGTGTGTACCACCATGCCCGGCTAATTTTTGTATTTTTAGTAGAGACAGGGTTCACCATGTTGGCCAGGCTGGTCTTGAACTTCTGACCTCAAGTGATCTGTCCGCTTCGGCCTCCCAAAATGCTGGGATTACAGGTGTGAGCCACTGCGCTCAGCAGAAATTAAATTCCTCGTGTATTTCTGAAGTATCAGTTGTAATGTTTCCTTTTTCTTTTCTGACTTTATTTATTTGGGTCTTCTCTCTTTTTTTTCAGTCTAACTAAAAAAAAGTGATTTATCAATTTTGTTTATCTTTTCAAAAAACCAACTTTTTATTTTGTTGATCCTTTGTAGTTTTTTTTTTTTAAGCCTCTATTTTGTGAAGTCCTGTTCTGATCTTTATTATTTCTTTCCTTCCACTAATTATGGTTTTGGTCTGTTTTTACTTTTCTAGTTCCTTGAAATGCATCATTAGATTGTTTACTTGAAATTTATTTTTTTGATGTAGGCATTGATTGCTGTCAAGTTTTCTCTTAGCAGTGTTTTGCTCTATCCCATAAATTTGATATATTGCATTTCTATTTTCTATTTTCATTTGTTTCAAGATATTTAAAAACTTTTCATCTTAATTTATTCATTAACTCAATGATTGTTTATTAGCATGTTATTTGTTTCATGTATTTTACTGTTTCCAAAATTCCTCTTATTATCTTTATTATTATTTTTATTTCAATAGTTTTTGGGGAACAGGTGGTGTTACAGGTGGTGTTTGGTTACATGGATAAGTTCTTTAGTGGTGATTTCTAAGATTCTGGTGCATACATCACCCGAGCAGTGTACACTGTACCCAATGTGTAGTCTTTTATGCCTCACACCCCTCCCTCCCATCCCCCCAAGTCCCTGAAGTCCATTGTATCATTCTTGTGTCTTCATGTCGTCATAGCTTAGCTCCCAATTTTAAGTGAGAACATATGATGTTTGGTTTTCCATTCCTGAGTTACTTCACTTAGAATAATGGTCTCCAGCTCAATCCAGGTTGCTGCAAATGCTATTAATTTGTTCCTTTTTATGGCTGAGTAGTATTCCATGGTGTGTGTGTGTGTGTGTGTGTGTGTTAAATGTGTATATATATACATATACATACACACACACACACATATATATATAACATTTTCTTTATTTACTTGTTGATTGACGGGCATTTGGGCTGGTTTCATATTTTTTCAATTGTGAATTGTGCTGATACAAACATGCGTGTGCAAGTGTCTTTTCATAGAGTGACTTCTTTTCCTCTGGGTCAGATTGCTGGATCAAATGGTAGATCTACTTTTAGTTCTTTATGGAATCTCGGCACTGTTTTCCATGGTGGTTGTACTAGTTTACTTTCCTACCAACCGTGTAAAAGTGTTGCCTTTTCAACACGTCCATGCCAACATCTATGACTTTTTGATTTTTTAATTATGGTCATTCTTGCGGGAGTAAAGTGGTATTGCATTGTGGTTTTGATTTGCATTTTCCTGATAGTTAGTGATGTTGAGCATTTTTTCATATATTTGTTTGCCATTGGTATATCTTCTTTTGAGAATTGTCTATTCCTGTCCTTAGCCCACTTTTTGGTGGGATTATTTGTCGGGTTTTTTTTTCTGCTGATTTGTTTGAGTTCCTTGTAGATTTTGGATATTAGTTCTTTGTCAGAAGCATAGTTTGCAGGTATTTTCTCCCACTTTGTGGGTTGTCTCTTTACTCTTTTGGTTATATCTTTTGCTGTGCAGAAGTTTTTTAGTTTAATTAAGTTTCATCTTTGTTTTTGTTGCATTTGCTTTTGGGTTCTTGGTCATTAACTCTTTGCTCTTTGTTTAGAAGAGTTTTTCTGATGTTATCTTGTACAATTTTTATGGTTTCAGGTCTTAGATTTAAGTCTTTGATCCATCTTGAGGTGATTTTTCTATAAGGTGACAGATGATGATCCCGTTTCATTCTCCTCCTACATGTGGCTTTCCAGTTATCATAGCACCATTTGTTGAATAGGCTGTCCTTTCCCTACTTTATGTTTTTGTTTGCTTTGTCAAAGGTCAGTTGGCTGTAAGTGTTGGGCTTTATTTCTGGGTTCTCTATTCTGTTCCATTGGTCTATGTGCCTATTTTTATACCACTACCATGCTGTTTTGATGACTATAGCCTTGTAGTATAGTTTGAAGTCAGGTAATGTGATGCCTCCAGATTTGTTCTTTTTGCTTAGTCTTTCTTTGGCTATGTGGGCTCTTTTTCGGTTCCATATGAATTTTAGGATTGTTTTTTCTAGTTCTGTGAAGAATGATGATGGTATTTTGATGGGAATTGCATTGAATTTGTAGATTGCTTTTGGCAGTATGGTCATTTTCACAATATTGATTTTACTCACTCATGGGCATGGGATTTCATTTGTTTGTGTCATCTATGATTTCTTTCAGCAGTGTTTTGTAGTTTTCCTTGTAGAGGTCATTCACCTCTTCTGTTAGGTATATTCCTGAGTATGATTACAGGCGTCCATCCCCACTCCTGGCTAATTTTTATATTTTTAATAGAGATGGGGTTTCACCATGTTAGCCAGGCTGGTCTATAACTCCTGACCTCAGGCGATCCACCCGCCTCAGCCTCCTAAAGTGCTGGGATTACAGGCATGAGCCACCTCTCCTAGCCTAATTTCAATTTTCTTAAATGTATTGAGACTTGTTTTGTGGCCTATCATATGGTCTATCTTGCAGAATGTTTCATGTGCTGATGAATTGAATGTGTATTCTAAAGTTGTTGGGTAGAATGTTCTGTAAATATCTGTTAAATCCATTTGTTCGAGGGTATAGTTAAAGTACACTTTTTCTTTGTTGACTTTCTGTCTTGATGACCTGTCTAGTGCTGTCAGTGGAGTATCAAAGTCCCTCACTATTACTATGTTGCTGTCTATCTCATTTCTTAGGTCTAGTAGTAATTGTTTTATAAATTTAGGAGCACTTATATATAAAAGTGCATATATATTTGGGATTGTAATATTTTCCTGTTGGACTAGTCCCTTTATCATTATGTCATGTCCCTCTTTGTCTTTTTTAACTGTTTTTGCTTTAAAGTCTGTTTTGTCTGATATAAGAATAGCTACTCCTGCTCGCTTTTGGTGTTCTTTTGCATGGAATGTCTTTTTCCAATCCTTCACCTTAAGTTTATGTGAATCCTTATGTGTTAGGTGAGTCTCTTGAAGACAGCAGGTACTTGATTGGTGAATTCTTATCCATTTGCCATTCTGTATCTTTTAAGTGGAGCATCTAGGCCTTTTACATTCAGTGTTAGTATTGATATGTGGGGTACTATTCTATTCATCATGCTGTTGTTGCCTGAATATCTTGTTTGTTTTTCCATTGTGTTATTGTTTTATAGGCCCTGTGAGATTTATGCTTTAAGGAGGTTCTATTTTTGGTGTACTTTGAGGTTTGGTTTCAAGATTTGGAACTCCTTATAGCAGTTCTTGCAGTGCTTGCTTAGTAGTGGCAAATTCTCTCAGCATCTGTTTGTCTGAAAATGATGTTTGCTTTCCTTCATTTATGAAGCTTAGTTTCACTGGATACAAAATTTTTGACTGATAATCATTTTGTTTACAGAGGCTAAAAATAGGACCTCAGTCCCTTCTAGCTTGTAGGGTTTCTGCTGAAAAATCTGCTGTTAATCTGATAAGTTTTCCTTTATTGGTTACCTGATGCTTTTGCCTCACAGCTTTTTTTTTTTTTTTTTTTTTTGAGTCAGAGTCTCGCTCTGTCGCCCCGGCTGGAGTGCAGTGGCGCCATCTCGGCTCACTGCAAGCTCCACCTTCTGGGTTCATGCCATTCTCCTGCCTGAACCTCCCTAGTAGCTGGGACTACAGGCACCCACCACCACGCCTGGCTAATTTAAAAAAAAAAATTTTTAGTAGAGATGGGGTTTCACTGTATTAGACAGGATTGCCTCGATCTCCTGACCTTGTGATCCACCCACCTCAGCCTCCCAAAGTGCTGGGATTACAGGTGTGAGCCACTGTGCCTGGCCGCCTCACAGCTCTTAAGATTCTTTCCTTCATCTTGACTTTAGATAACCTGATGACTGTGTATCTAGGTGATGATCTTTCTGTGATAAATTCCCCAGGTGTTCTTTGAGCCTCTTGTATTTGGATGTCTAGATTTCTAGCAAGGCCAGGGGAGTTTTCCTTAATTATTCCCTGAAATAAGTTTTCCAAATTTGAGATTTCTTTTCTTCCTCAGGAACACCAATTATTCTTAGTTTGTTTTTTTAACATAATTTCAAACTTTTTGGAGGCTTTGTTCATTTTTGGATTATTTTTTTCTTTGTCTTTGTTGGATTGGGTTAATTCAAAAGTCTTTGAGCTGTAAAGTTCTTTCTTCTACTTGTTCGATTCTATTGTTGAAACTTTTCAGTGTATTCTTCATTTCATCAAATGTGTCTTTCATTTCCAGAAGTTGTGATTTGTTTTTTATTTTTCCTACCTATTTCTCTGGAGATTTTCCATCCATATCCTGTATTATGTTTTTAATTTCTTTAAATTGGTTTTCACTTTTCTCTGGTGCCTCCTTAAGTAGCTTAATAAGCAACCTTCTGAATTATTTTTCTGGCAATTCAGAGATTTTTTTCTTGGTTTTGATCCATTGCTGGTGAGCTAGTGCGATCTTTTGGGTGTGTTATAGAACCTTGTTTTGTCATATTACCAGAAATGTTTTTCTGGTTTCTTCTCATTTTGGTAGACTATGTCAGAGGGAAGATTGGTGACTCAAGGGCTGCTGTTCAAATTCTTTAGTCCCATGGGGTGGTCCCTTGATGGGGTGCTCTCCCCCTTCTCCTAAGGATGGGGCTTCCTGAGAGTGAGAGTGCAGTGATTGTTATTGCTCTTCTTCTACTGGGCTCTGGGCTGGTACTCGGGAGTGTCTGCAGAGTCCTGTGATGTGATCCATCTTCGGGTCTCTTAGCCATGAATACCAGCACCTGCTGCAGTGGAGGTAGCAGGGTAGTGAAGTGGTTGTAGTTTTGTTTAGTGTGCTGTTTTTCTTAAATCCTGTTTCTGCTAGCCATGAAGTTGTCACATGGGCAGATTCTGGACCTCTGGTTAGTCAGAATGTTACAGGCAGTGGAATTAGTATTGTTTTCTCCTTCCTTGGAGCAGGGTGTTGCGGGAAGTCAGGGACCCTGAACAGAGGGACAGGCTGAAGCCATGGCAGAAGAACATAAATTGTGAAGATTTCATGGGCATTTGTTAGTTCCCCAAATTAATACTTTTATAATTTCTTATGCCTGTCTTTACTGCAATCTCTGAACATAAATTGTGAAGATTTCATGGACACTTATCACTTCCCCAATCAATACCCTTGTGATTTCCTATGCCTGTCTTTACTTTGATCTCTTAATCCTATCATCTTCGTAAGCTGAGGAGGATGTATGTCGCCTCAGGACCCTGTGATGATTGTGTTAACTGTACAAATTATAGAGCATGTGTTTTTGAACAATATGAAATCTGGGCACCTTGAAAAAAGAACAGGATGACAGCAGTGTTCAGGGGACAAGGGAGATAACTTTAAACTCTGACTGCCAGTGAGCCAGGCTGAACAGAGCCATATTTCTCTTCTTTCAAAAGCAAATAGGAAAAATATCGCTGAATTCTTTTTCTCAGCAAGGAACATCCCTGAGAAAGAGAATGTGCCCCTGAGGGTAGGCCTCTAAAATGGCCACTTTGGGGGCGGCTGTCTTTTTTGGTCGAAGACAAAGGGATGAAATAAGCCCTGGTCTCCCGTAGTGCTCCCAGGCTTATTAGGACGAGGAAATTTCTGCCTAATAAATTTTGGTCAGACCGGTTGTCTGCTCTCAAACCCCGTCTCCAGATAAGATATTATCAATGACAATGCGTGCCCAAAACTTCATTAGCAATTTTAATTTTCCCCATCCTGTGGTCCTGTGATCTTGTCCTGCCTCCATTTGCTTTGTGATATTTTATTACCTTGTGAAGCATGTGATCTCTGTGACCCACACCCTATTCGTACACTCCCTCCCCTTTTGAAAATCGCTAATAAAAACTTGCCAGTTTTACGGCTCAGGGAGCATCACAGAACCTGCTGACATGTGATGTCTCCCCCGGACACCCAGCTTTAAAATTTCTCTCTTTTGTACTCTTTACCTTTATTTCTCAGACCAGCCGATGCTTAGGAAAATAGAAAAGAACCCACGTTGAATATCGGGGGTGGGATTCACCTGATAGCAGGGTTGTTCTGCTATGAGTTGCTGTAATGACTTGAGTTGACTGGCCTACAGCCAGGAGATGGTGCTTTCAAGAGAGCATCAGCTGTGGTAGTATAGGGAGATACAAGCTTGCATTAAGGTCACCTGGATAAGTATTCAGGTTTCTCAGGTGATGGGCAGGGCCATAGAACACCCATGAGTTTTATGTCTTTTGTCTTCAGCTACCAGGGCTTGTAGAGAAAGACCATCAGGTGGGGGCAGGGTTAGGCATGTCTGAGCTCAGACTGTCTTTGGGGGGTGGACTTGCTGCGGCTAAAGAGAGGGATGGCAGGGGTGGTTCTCAGGCCAATGGAGTTATGTTCCAAGCGGGGGATTATGGCTGCCCTGACTCTGCTCCTTCATACAGGTTGCCAGGGAAGTGGGAGAAAAGCCAGCAGTGACAGGCCTCGCCCAACTCCCACACAGCCAGCAAGGCCAGTCTCAGTCCCGCCATGCTCCCCCAACAGCCAACAGAGCTGAATTTATATCCAGGTCTCTGGTGTACAGGGCTGAGATCTTGCCTCTGGCTGCAAGGCTTCCAGCTGAGAAAGCAAGCAGGATTTTCAGGCCTCACTCCTTCCTGCCTTCTGCAGCTGGATAGGTAATTCTTGGCTAACAGTTTTTTTCTTTCAGCATTTAAAGTATGTCATCTTAGTGTGTTTTGGCCTTCGTGATTTCTGGTGTGAAATCAACTGTCAGTTGTATCAAAGATCGTATGTAATGAGTCACTTCTTTCACTGCTTTCAAGATTCTCTTTGTCTTTGTATTTTAAGTTTGACTCTAATGTGTCTCAGTGTGTGCCTCTTTGAGAGTATGCTGCTTGGAGTTCATACAGCTTCTTGGATTTGTAGATCCTTATTTTCCTTCACATTTGGGAAATCCTTGGCCATTATTTCTTCAAATATTATTTTGTTCTCTCTTTCTTAGACTCAAATAATATGTATGTGGGTTAGCTTATGGTGTCCTATGGGTCCCTTAAGCTCTGTTCACTTTTATTAATTCTTTTTCCTTTTTTTTTTTGAGACAGAGTTTTGCTCTTGTTACCTGGGCCTCCCAAGTAGCTGGGATTACAGGCATGCACCACCATGCCCAGCTAATTTTGTATTTGTTTGTTTTTGTTTTTTTGAGACGGAGTCTTGCTCTGTTGCCAGGCTGGAGTGCAGTGGTGCAATCTCGGCTCATTGCAACCTCCACCTCCTGGGTTCAAGCAAGTCTCCTGCCTCAGCCTCCCGAGTAGCTGGGAGTACAGGCGCATGCCACCAAGCCTGGCTATTTTTTTTTTTTTTTTGCATTTTTAGTAGAGATGGGGTTTCACCATGTTACCCAGGATGGCCTCGATCTCCTGACCTTGTGATCTGCCTGCCTTAGCCTCCCAAAGTGCTGGGATTACAGGTGTGAACCACTGTGCCCAGCTCTTTTTTTTGAGATGGAGTCTCGCTCTGTCACGCAGGCTGCAGTGCAGTGGCATGATCTCGGCTCACTACAACCTCTGCCTCCTGGGGGTTCAAGTGATTCTCCTGCCTCAGCCTCCTGAGTAGCTGGGATTATAGGTGCCCACCACCATGCCCAGTTAATTTTTGTAGTTTTAGTAGAGAGAGGGTTTTGCCATGTTGGCCAGGCTGGTCTTGAACTCCTGACTTCAGGTGATCCACCCTACTCGGCCTCCCAAAGTGCTGGGATTACAGGCATCAGCCACTGTGCCTGGCCAATTCTTTTTCTTTTCTACTCCTCAGACTTGATAATTTCAATTATCCTATCCTTAAGTTCACTGATTCTTTATTGTGCCTTCTTAGATCTGCTGTTCAATACCTCTAGTCAATTTTTCATTTCAATCATTGTACTTTTCAGCTCCAAAATTTCTGTTTGGTTCTTTTTTATGCTTTCTGTCTTTTAAATTGACATTCTAATTTTGCTCATACATCATATTCCTAATTTCCTTTAGTTATTTGTTCATGTTTTCCTTTAGTTCTGTGAGCATATTTAAGTCAATTGTTTTAAAGTGTTTGTCTATTAAATTTGATGCCCGGACTTCTTCAGGAATAGTTTCTGTCAATTTAGTTTGTTTCTGTAAATGGGCCATAATTTCCTATTTCTTTGTATGTTTTGTGATGTTTTTTGTTGAAAGCTATATGTTTGAATATCACAAAATGTTAATGGGGTACATTAAATTCTCCTTTTTCCTCTGAGTTCGCTGTTTATTTAATTTATGTGAAGGCTATAGTAGTCCATTTGTTTAGTGACTTTCCCAAAGTACTTTTAGGAAGACTTTTTTGTGTGTGTAATCATTGATATTTCTGTTTTCCAGTTTGTACCAGCTAGTGTTTTGATAGGATTTCCTTGAATGTCAGGAACTAAAAAAAAAAAAAAAAAAAAATCAAAAAATCAATCAAACAAACAAAAAATTACCTCCCCCACTCATATTTGCAGAATCATTTTGTTCTAAGACATTTGTTTTTTCTTTTTTTTTTTTTTTTTTTTTTTTTTTTTTGAGGCGGAGTCTGCATCATCACCAGGCTGGGTCACGGTGGCGGGATCTCAGCTCACTGCAAGCTCCGCCTCCCGGATCACGCCATTCTCCTGCCTCCAGCCTCCCGAGTAGCTGGGACTACAGGCCTCTTGACCTCGCCCGGCCTAAGTTTGTATTTTTTAAAGTAGAGCGAGGTTTCACTGTGTTAGCCAGGATGGTCTCGATCCTCTGACCTGATCCGCCCGTCCTCGGCCTCCCAAAGTGCTGCAAATTACAGGCTTGAGCCACAGCCCGGCCAAGACATTTGTTTTCAACACCTAACTAGGCTTGCACTAAGCATAGGACTCAGCCCGTGGTGAAATGTTAGAGTTTTCACATGTTGTTTTTCTTAGGATGTGTCTTGTGTGGAGCCTGCACATGGCTTTCTAAATCCCCCTATATACGTGGCTTCTTTTGAATGTCCTAATTTCCTAAATAAACTCTCCCCGGCTCTTGCTCTCAGTCCTTAGGTGGTCTATTTTGTTTTGATCATAATCTTTTCCCCTGAGTATCTGCATGTTGCTCATTTTTTCTTGCATTGATTTTGAGCTTGCCATTTTCTAGCCTCAGTTCGGAGTGAAGTGAAACACAGATGAATACCTTATGTCAGTCTTTTAGCCCCAAGGCAGGTTAGAACATACGTACACAACAATTTGCAAATAAGGTCTGCTCTGTTTCCTCCAGAATCAGGGACAAGTTTCCCATATGAGAATGTAGACTTTCCTATTCAAGACCGTGACTGCACTGGAGAGGGGGTGTGGCAAGAGCAAGTAAAAATGCCATAAAACTTTCTTACCATTTTGAAATTGCCGTTATCTTTCTTTTTTTCAACTTTTATTTTAGGTTCAGAGAGTACATATGCAAATTTGTTACATGGGTAAGTTGCATGTCACTGAGGTTTGGTGTACAAATGATCCCATCACCCAGGTAGTGAGCATAGCATACAATAGGTAGTTTTTCAACCCTGGCCCCCTCCTGCTCCCACCTCTAATAGTCCCCAGTGTCTATTGTTCCCATCTTTATGTCCATGTGCACTCAATGTTTAGCTCCCACTTATAAGTGAGATGTGGTATTTGGTTCCCTGTTCCTGTGTTAATTTGCTTAGGATGATGACCTCAAGCTGCATTCATATTGTTGCAAAAGACGTGATTTCATTCTTTTTTATGGCTGCATAGTATTCCACAGTGTATATGTATCACATTTCCTTTATCTAATCCACTGTTGATGGGCATCTAGGTTGATTTTGTATCTTTGCTATTGTGAATAGCACTGTAATGAACATACACATGCATGTGTCTTTTTAGTAGAATGGTTTATTTTCCTTTGGGTATATGGGATTTCCAGTAATGGGATTTCTCAGTCAAATGGTAGCTCTGTTTTAAGTTCTTTGAGAAATCAAACTGCTTTCCACAGTGGCTGAACTAATTTACATTCCCACTGTAAGTGTATAAGTGTTCCCTTTTCTCTGCAACCTCACCGGCATCTGTTATTGCCTTTTTCTTTATTCAGCATTTGCTCGGTTGCTATAAACCTTTCATCGTTTTTCAGAGTTTTGAGAAAGTTGGTTCTGTCAGTTTCTGCTTGATTATCAGTTTCGGTAGGGGAACAAGAGCGTGGAGCTGCCTACTTCACCATTTTGCCAATGTACTACTGCCTCCATAATTTTCTATTGCCTTCTTTCCTTATTTTTTTCATTGTACATATTATGACCCAGAAATTAAATTCTGAATTTATTTCTTGACTTTGTTATTGTCTCTTTCTCTCAGTAGAATGTTGGCTCCAGGAGTACAGGGACTGCATCTGTCTTATTTACCCTTATGTACTGCTAGAAGTGTCAGGCTGTGTGTGTGTATACACACATATGTATTTTGCAGTTTGTATGTATATACACACATATACACACGTGTGCACACGTGTGCATGCACACACACACATATATATCTCACTATCTACTTTTGAATGAATGTTATGCCAGTAGTTCCCAATACTGGTCTGTCATCTTCTGCAAGGGCCTGATATAGTTTTTGCCAATCTGCAGTAAAATGAAGATAAAAAGGACACTGTAGTGTGTATTTGATTTAAAGGCCTTTGCTTTATCTTATTTACTTGCTAATTTGTGCAAAACTGCAAAAGATATGTATAAATCAGGGAAATGTAAATACTTGGATATTTTATAATATTAGGAAATTATTATTAAATTTTTAGATATTCTGTGGTATTATGGTTATTATTATAAAAGAGTTCTTATATTTTAAACACATGAACTCAAATATTTATGGAGAAAATGGTGTCTAGAATTTGCTTCAAAGTAATCTGGGATATGTGTGTGTTGGGGTTAGAGATGTAAGACGCTTGGCCAGGAATTGATAATTGAGAAGCTGGGCGAGAGGTATTTGGGGGTTCATTTACTCTTCTTTCTACTTTTGCATATGTTAAAAATTTTCATATTAAAGATAAATTTAAAAGTTTGTCCTTTACTTGGGGATTATGTGTAATTGTCTTTTCTTAAAATGATGGTGATAGAAGGCAGTAGTTTGTTTTTAGTGTCCTTCTTCTGCAATATTTTATCCATCCCTCGCAATTTTTTGAAATATTGTTTGGGCTGTGAAGTCCTAAACTCTTGGGACTGTGAACTTGTGGGACTGGGTCTGATCACATGAGGCCACAAACATTTACTGACAAGATCCTGGGTGCCAGACCCTGTTCTGGACTAAAAATATACAGCGAATTAGACACAGTCCATACTTCTGAGAATTGCTGTAGAAAATGAGATAAGAAATGTAAAATCCTTCACACAGTGCCTGATACAGTGTAAGTGCTCAATAAATGTTAAGTGTCCTCATCACCACCCCCACTACTATCATCATCACCTTCGATATTTTTCCATGTCAGTTTATATATAGCCCATTAAATTAATTAATTAATTGAGATAGTCTGGCTCTGTCGCCCAGGCTGGAGTGCAGTGGCACGATCTCGGCTCACTGCAACCTCTGCCTCCCGGGTTCAAGTGATTCTCCTGCTTCAGTCTCCCGAGTGTCTGGGATTACAGGCACATGCCACCACGCCTGGCTAATTTTTTGTATTTTTAGTAGAGACGGGGTTTCACCATGTTGGCCAGGCTGGTCTCAAACTTCTGACCTCAGGTGATCCACCCACCTCGGCCTCTCGAAGTATTGGCATTACAGGCGTCAGCCACCACGCCTGGCCTATATATAGCCCATTTTAAACTGATAAGTCATATCATTATCAGCCATCTCCTGCCCCCACTGATACTTTCAGTTTTTCATTATTGCCAACAAATCAGCACGGCTTACACTTGTTCATAAGGCTCCTTGCAGTTTTTTGTCCCCTAGATCTAAGGTTCTTAAAGTGTGATCTTGAACCAGTTTGCCCCAGCATACCCTGGAAGTTGTTAGAAACACAAGTTCTTAATCTCTGATAGTAGACAGGCCACAACAATCTGTGTTTTAACAAGCCCTGTAGGTGATCTGGATACACTTCTCTAGGAGTCTTGGATGTATATATATGGAAATGGGATTGCTGAGCCGATAGGATATATACAATTAAAATAATGTTTTTTTAAATAAAATAGGGAGGATCTCACTGTGTTGCCCATGCTGGTCTCAAACTCATGGACTCAAGCGATCCACCCACCTTGGCCTCCCAAAGTGCTGGGATTACAGGCGTTACATTTGAAAAAATTAAGTCAAAGAGCTCTCCAAACCAGGCACAAACTTCTACTTATATATTAAGGTCTCACTGTGAGTAGGGTTGCTAAGCCTGCTGAAATAACCCTTTCTCTTCCGGTACCCACTTTCATCCGACGTGCCCCACCCGCCCGACTCGATTGCATCAGCCTCCCGTCAGCCCCGCCCCAGTGTACTTGCACTCGCAAGCGCTGCTGGGTATCTTGGGACTAGACGCACACGGGGCGGGGCTTCCAGTCTCGCTCTTGGAGCGGGGAGGCCAAAGGAGTCGGAAAGGGGCGTTATCTATTTCGGAAGTGAGTGGGACGATGGCGACCAAGCGGTCGTGAGCCTTGAGCTTTGCAACTTTTCTTGGCTCCCATTTCCTCCTAAAGCCACGAGTTTACCAGCATCTCTTACAAGTAGTGTGTCGCCACTTTAAATAAACCATTAGGAAAGGAAAAGGGCGAACCCCGGAGCCCACCTGCGGGACGGGTGCGCCAATTGGCCAGTGGTGAGGGCGCATGCGAACCACTGACAATGACGTAATCTTGCCGCTCACAGCGGAAGTGAGACTTTGGGGGAGGGAGGAGCTCCGGTGCGAGTAAAAGTGTCGGATTTGTCCAGGCCTGGGCTGAGAGGCCTGCTAGGGGATGGAGGGCCCCAGGAGGGAGAGGGAGGAGTCTTGGACTCTCGGAGACAGAGGCTGGGGCTGGCCACCGAGAATGGAAGCCGCTGTCCAGAGGTTAGAGCCACCCAAGAGCGGGTAGTCGAGTGGCCGCCAGGGGGTGACCGTGCCTGCGTACGTCCACAAGTGGGCCCACAAAGACTGGCCCATATATTTTTGAAACTATTTATTTTTATATCTGTTTCCTCTTCTGCCCTGACATCCCAGAGAAAGAGTTGTGGGTGATTCACCTAGTGAAGGGCCAGGTACAAAGAAGACACATTTTTAAGGCGGTTGATTGACGGAAGGAAAAGACTGAAAAAGCGAAAACAACAAACCAAAAAACCCCAAACCCAGAGATACCCATATATGACATAAAGTTAAGGCCTTTTTAAAAATTAATAATAGAAATTTTAAATGTCCATCAGCAGAGCTTCAGGCCATGAAGTTTTTAGGTTGTTGCGGTCAGTATACACATAACCCTGTATCCTTAGTTATAGCATAATAATTTTTCTCTGTTGCTGTAGAATCTCCATAGCCATCATCTCTCAGCAATGGTGGTAGAATGTTCCATCAGACAGCTGTGCCACAATTCACTTAACTCTTGTTGGATATTAAAACTACTTTCTAGTGTTTGACCATCAAAAAATAGCTCTGCAAGGAATAATTTTGTGCTTAGAGCTTTTCCTGTGGGAGTAGGGGTGGGTGGATATTGATTTAGGAGCAGAATTACCGGGAAAATGTCATAAACATGCCTTAGGCTCTTGTTGACCCGCTTTCCTGAAAGGGATCATACCCATTGACATCAGAGGCCAAATCCGAAATCAAACCTGGTGGACTCCGGGTCTTGCCTGTCTCCAGGCTGGTTTTAATTTCCGTATCCTGCAGCAATGCTCAAGTTTATTATTAGTTCTGACCTTTGGGGCAAGGCAAACACACACCAAAGTTTCGGGGACAACTTTAGCAACTGCAACAGCTGACATTGTGAGCGGGTGCAGCTCAGGTTTCAAGCTTGAGCAACTGGGTTGGATGAACTTGCCTCACTGAGACAGGGAATCTGAGAAGAGGAACAGGTTTGGGAGGGAGCAGATGAGATCAGCTTTAAATATGTTTAGTTCGAGGTGCCTTTGGGACATCTAAAGGAAGGTATCCAGGAGACAGGCATACATATGGATAAACAACAGTTTTTGCCCTTCTCTGAACTCCCAGAGCTCCCTATCTGTGGATTTCTCCTGGCTCAGGTTGCCTTTTACCTTTTACTACCCTCAGAGCTCCTTGAGGCCAGGATAAGGGCCTCATTCATTTGTGCATCCTTCCTCCCAGTGCCCGGTACAGTGCTTTATACCTAGAAGGCCATAAAATTCTGTCCTGTATAATGAAATTTCATTGATTTTTTTAATTGGGTGATTCCTGCAGTAGGGGTTCTGATCTGGGTGAAAAAGTTTGGGAAGCTTGAGAGTTCTGGGAAGGCTTCCTGTAAGAGGTGACATAATGTTACCGTGAATGATTATGACTATTTGTTGAACACCTACCATATTCCAGTCACTCTGCTGCACACATGCATCAGAGATGCCACTTCTTGCTGGCCATCTTTACATCCCCTTCTGGGAGAATTGGCTCTACTTACAGTTCCTACCAAATGATCAAGCAAGGACTAACTATGTATTACATCCACCCTTGCCTTAGGATACAGCACCTGATCCATGGCCAGCCCACAGCCTGTGAGTTGTATGGCCCAGCTTTAGAAGATGAGGTGGGCCAATCAGAATCCTCTCTTGGGAATGTGAAATAGGAGATCCAGAGGAGAGTTGTCAGTTAGTTGTCGGTAGCTGAGCTGACAGGTCCAGTAGACCAGGATGCTGGGTGGGTGGGTGCGGCATTATGAATCAGGTCAAGTGCCTGTTAAAATCCTGGGGGAACAGTTCAAAGTGGTTGGCTGAATGAGGAAGCTGGGGCAGATGTACAGAGAGAAGCAGACATGTAGTGCAGATGAATTATATTAATGGTAAAACTCCAGAGCAGAGGGTCCATGCCTCATCCAGAAATTTCCTGCAGCTCCAGGCTTAATAAGCTTTAGCTGTACTTCACTTCCTGCTCTTGGATTTCCGATTCGTGATCTAGCTTCACTGGGTTTCTGTTCCTTGCATCCAAAAGAGTCTTAACAAAAACAGCCTTTTAAATAGGTTTAATTTAATTTGCACTTCGGCCCTCTGAGGTGAGTATACTTTTCCTCATTTTACAAGTGAAGAAACTGAAGTTTAGTGAGATTAACTTGACTAAGGTGACACAGCCAGTGATGGAGCTGGTCTGTCAGATGCTCTTAATCTTTTTTTTAAAGCATTAATATGTTATTTTTATTTTTAAAAATGGCCACAAGCTTGTCATATAAAAAAAACAAAAGCAATCAATACAGACATAATCTGATCTGAACATCAATCAGCTGCTTTGACTCTTCCTTTCATTTACTTCCTTTCAATTTAAAGGAATGTAGCTCCAGCTACATTGGCCTCTGTTTCCGGAACACGCCAAGGTTGTTCTCACCTTTGGTCCTTTGCACTGAGTGTTCCTTCTCTTTATTTAAAAAAATTTTTTTTTTCTTCACCAGCTTTAAACAGAGGGTCCCTTCTCTTTATAATGCTTTTCCCCTTGCTTTTCCAGTGGCTGGCTCCTTCTTGTCATTGTCTTCACTTAATTGTCACTTCTTCAGAGAGGCCTTTGCCAAACCACGCAGTATGAAATAGCCCACACAACTCTTTGCCCCACTGCTTTCTGTCATATAACTCCTTTTTATTCCCTGCATAGCCCTTGTCACTGTTTGAAATTGCATTGCTCATTTATGTAATTGTTTATTGTCTGCATCCTCTTTAAAAATGAGAACAGAAGCCTTATCTGTATCCTGGGGATCTAAAACAGTGCTGCTGTATAAGTTCAGTCAATATTTGTGGAATGTTTGAATGTATAAACTAAAAACAAAGTTCTTATCCAATGCTTTTCTCTCCTAATACCAATCTGCAGAGACAGTAACTTTTAACAGTTTTGTCTACATCTTCCCATTTTCCATGAATACACAAACAAGCATGTATCTCTCTGCATAAAGATAAATATGAATATATGCTTTTGTTTACACCAATGAAAGTTCTATAATTGCCTTTTTCACATAACACTTAACATCTTTCTGTACCAATACATATACATCTACCTTATTAAAAACAAAACAAAATAAATTCATATTATTGCAGTGTATGGAGTTACCAGAATTTATTTAATTGGATATCTTTTAGTGGTTATTTTTTTCTAATTTTTTGTTTTTATGTGATGTAATATTGAAGTAAATATTCTTATTATATATGTATTTGCACAAATGTTCCCCACACCCATTTGTTGTCTTTTGGCTGTGCTTGTGGTATATGCAAAGATAAACTTTGTTTAAACTTATATGATTAGGTTTACCCATCATTCCCTTTATGGTTTTTGGATTTTGTTTTCTTTTTAAGTAATTTAATTTTAAGTTTTATGGGTACACAATTTAATTTTTATGGATTGTACATGCCTATGGGTTACATGTGATATTTTTATACCTGTTTATGATGTGTAATGATCCAGTCAGGGTAATTGGGATAACCATCACCTCAAACAATAATCATTTCTTTGTGTTGGGAATATTCCAAATCTACTCTTTTAGCTATTTTGAAATATACAATAAATTATTGTTAACTATATTCACCCTATAGTGCCACCAAACACAAGATCTTATTCCTACTATCTAACTGTATTTTTGTACCTGTTAACGAACCCCTCCTTATCCCCACCTCTCCACTACCCTTGCTAGCCTCTGGTAATCATCCTACTACTCTCTACCTCCACAAGATCAGTGTTTTCTTAACTCCCACATATGAGTGAGAACATGTGATATTTGTTTTCTGTGCCTGGCTTATTTCACTTAACATAATGTCATCCATGTTGTTATAAATGTCAGGATTTCACTCTTTTTGTATGGCTGAATAATATTCAATTATGTATATATACCACATTTTCTTTATCAATTCATCCATTGATGGACACTTAGGTTGATTCTATATTTTGACTGTATTGAATAGTGCTACAATAAATATGGGAGTGCAGATATCTCTCCAATATACTGATTTCCTTTCTTTTGGATGTATACCTAGCACTGGGATTGCTGGATAATATGGCAGTTCTATTTTTATTTTTTTGAGAAATCTCCATACTGTTTTCCACAGTGGCTGTACTACTTTCCATTCCCACTAACAGTGTACAAACATTCTCCTTTCTCAGCATCCTTGCCAGCGTCCATTATTTTTTTGTCCTTTTGATAAAAGCCATTTTAACTGCAGTGATAACTTTACCCTCTCCAAAATTATATATTAAAAATGATTCATCCATGTTGTCTGCTAGTACTTTTATGGTTTCAGTTTTACAGTTAAATCTTTGATCTATCTGGAATTTATTTTGGGGTAGGATTTAGGACAGGGATCTAGCTTCTTTTCCTTTCAAATGCTAAGTCTGCTGTCTCCGTACCATCTATTGACTAGTAATTATTGACTTATTGAATTGAAATGTCACTTTTATCAAATATGGAGTTTTCGTATGTGCTTTTGTTTATTTCTGCACTCTCTTTTATTCTATTGATCTGAATGTCTATGCCTGTACCAGTGCCATCTCGTTGTAATTAATGTAACTTCAAAATATATTTTCATATCTGGTTGGGCAACGCCTCTTTTGTCTTCTTTTTCAGAAAATTTCTGCCTGTTTTCACATATTTATTCTCCAGGTGAACCTTAGCACACATTGTGAAAGTAAAAATAATATAAAATTGCCTATTGACATTTTGACCGAGGTTATATTGAATTTATAGGTTAATTTAGAGAAAAGTATTGTCTTTCATAGTATTGAACCTTCCTATTGGAGAGTAAGGTATGGATTTCTAGTTATTCAAGTTTTTTATGTTAGTAGAATTTTAAAGTTTTATTTTTATATGTTTTATATGTTCCTTGTTAGGTTTATTCCTGTTTTAGTTGCTATTGTGAAGGGGATATTTTTCCCTTATCTTTTTGAACTGGTTGTGGGAAAGCAATTACTAGTACGTCACTAAATCCTATTATTGTTTCTAATAGGTTTTCCATAAATTTCCTCAGGCTTTCAAGTTATACAGCTATGTCAACAACAAATAGAGATTATTTTGCTCCTATAATAGCTCTCCCAAATTTGTGCCTCATTTAATTCTCTTGTCTAATTGTGTTATGTATTGCCTTCAGAATAGTAATAGTGGTGATAATGGGGCTTGCACCTTTTCTCTGACTTTAATGGAGAGTCTCACATTTCATTATTCAACATGATACTGGTTTTTGGTTAGAAATACAGAGTATAAAAATTATGTCAAGTAAGTATCCATTCCTAGATAACTAAATCAGAAATACATCTTGAATTTTGTTAAATTGATCTTTTGGGAATCTGTTGAGATGACCATGTGGGTTTTCTCATTTGGCCTATTAGTACAATGAATTATGTGTATTTCCTTTTTTCTTTTTTTTTTGTGTATTTCCTAATATTGAATAACTCTTGCACTCTTAGAATGGACCTCACAGTTTTTACTTCTTCAATTTACTGCTGAATTCTATTTGTTAATATTTTATTTATTTTACATCAATATGTATAAGTGAGATTTGTCTGTGGCTTTCTTACATGTGAACTTTGTTCGGAGTCCACGCGTATCCTGAACTGTTTTATGTAGTCCCTGACCATTCAAGGACTGAAGATGTGCCTATATTAAGGGAGGATTCCACTGAATGCCAACCATCCATCCCTTCCATGTTTCTTTGCTGCATATTACGGTTTCTGAGAGATTTTATATACTCCTTAGATATCTATGGGAATAAACATCATTAATTGTAAATGTGGAGATGCTAGCGCAGATTGTTTAATCCAAGTAGACTATTTAAACAAACTGCAATGGAATTTACTGAGAAATGATAAATGATGGCTATTCTATTATTTTATGTTTGTTCTTTAAAAACCAATATGATTTATAAGGGTAATTAAGTATTACTTTATATTAAGTAATTAATATAGTATTAAAGGCACTTAATAAAAAAATCAGCCTCCATCCTATCATTCCACATACCCTATTCTTCCTTCCATGTCAACAAATGCAGTTCTAGCTATTTCCCCTCATACTATGTCCATATTTCTATATAATGTGCATATATTGCTATTTATTTATTTTAAAATAATAGACTTCATATTTTAGAGCAGTTTAAGGTTTACAGAAAAAATGAATGGTGGCCAAGCATGGTGGCTCACGTCTGTAATTTCAGCACTTTGAGAGGCAGAGGCAGGCGGATCACTTGAGGTCAGGAGTTCGAGACCAGCCTAGCCAACATCGAGAAACCCCGTCTCTACTAAAAATACAAAAAGCCGGGCGTGGTGGCACGTGCCTGTAGTCCCAGCTACTCGGGAGACTGAGACAGGAGAATCGCTTGAACCTGGGAGGCGGAGGTTACAGTGAGCTGAGATCACTGCACTCCAGCCTGGGTGACAGAGAGACTCCATCTCAAAAAAAAAAAAAGAATGGAAAGTACAGAGAGTTCCTATATGACCCCTCTCCCCACTCCCCTCTGCCCACCAATTTCCCCTATGATTAATATGTTGCTTTAGACATTTAGGTAAAAATATTTTAGATATTATTTTAAAATATATTTAAAAATATTTAGATATTTAGATCAAAATGGTATTTTTTATAATTATGAGCCATTATTGATACATTATTATTAGCTAAATTCCATAACTTACATTAGGGTTCATTCTTTGTGTTGTATATTCTATGAGTTTTGACAAATGTGTAATGACATGTATCCACTGTTATAGTGTCAGAGAAAATAGTTTCACTGTCCTACAATCCCTTGTGATTTGCCTATTCATCCTTCCCTCCCTCCTCCAGAAATGCTGGCAACCACTGATCGTTTTACTGCCTGGAAAGAGGGAAGTTTTTGCTTTTCCCAAAATGTCATATAGTTGGAATCACACAGCCTTTTCACATTGGCTATTTTCACTTAGCAATATATATTTAAGGCTTGTCCATGTCGTTTTGTGGTTTGGGAGCTTATTTCTTTTTATTGATGAATAACATGCCATTCTATGAATGTACCAGAATTTATCCACTCATCTATTGAAGGACATCATGATTGCTTCCAAGTTTTGGTAATTCTGACTAAAGCTGCTGTAAGCATTTCTGTGCAGTTTTTGTATAAACATAAATCTCAATTCATTTGGGTAAATAGCAAGGAGTGCAATTACTGGATCATATGGTAAGAGTATGTTTAGTTTTGTAAGAAAATGCCAAACTGTCTTCCACAGTGACTACACCATTTTGCTTTCCCACCAGCAATGAATGAGAGCTCCTGTTGCTCCACATCCTCGCTAGCATTTGGTGTTTTTGGTATTTTGAATTTTGGCCATTCTAATAGGTGTGTAGTGGTATCTCTTTTTTTTTTTTTTTTGAGACAGAGTCTGGCTCTGTTGTCCAGGCTGGAGTGCAGTGGTTCCATCTCACCTCACTGCAACCTCCGCCTCCTGGGTTCAAGTGATTCTCCTGCCTCAGCCTCCCGAGTAGCTGGGACTACAGGCACCCACCACCATGCCTGGCTAATTTTTGTATTTTTAGTAGAGACAGGGTTTCGCCATGTTGGCAAGGGTGGTCTTGAACTCCTGGCCTCAAGTGATCCACCTGCCTCTGCCTCCCAAAGTGCTGGGATTACAGGCGTGAGCAACCGCACCCGACCTTGTTGTTTCAATTTGCATTTATCTGATGACGTATGATGTTGAGCATTTTTTCATATGTTGTTTGCCATCTGTGTATCTTTCTTGGTGAGTCATCTCTTCAGATCTTTTGTCCCAATTTTAATTGCTTCCTTTTTTTTACAGCTGAGTTTTAAGAGTTCTTTGTATGTTTTGGATGTAAGTCCTTTATTAGAAGTATTTTACAAATAGTTTTTCCTAGTCTGTGGCTTTTGTTTCATTTTCTTTACAGTGTTTTCCTGTATCTATGGTTGAGTATATGTTATTAATTTTGAAAAATTCTCAATCATTATTACTTCAAATTTTTATTTTGTTTCTTTCTCTGTTTGCCTTTTGGTATTCCCATTATGCATATGTTACCCTTTTTGTAATTGTCCCACAGTTCTCGGATATTTTGTTTCATTTTTCTAATTCCTTTTTCTCTTCGTATTTCCATCTTGGAAATTTCTATTGGCATATCTTCAAGCTCACTGATTCTTTCCTTGGCTAGGTCCAGTCTATTGATGTGCCCATCAAAGGAATTCTTTATTTCTCTTATGGTGTTTTTGATTTCTAGCATTTCCTTTTGATTCTTTTTTCCTAGAGTTTCCATCTGCCTGCTTACTTCAGTTATCCATTTTTGCATATTGTCCACTTTTTCCATTAGAGCCCTTAGCATATTAACAGTAGTTAATCTAAAGTCCTGATCTGATGATTTCAAAATATCTGCCATATCTAAGTCAGGTTCTGATGCTCACTCTGTCCCTTGAAACTGTGTTTTATTTTTTAGTATGCCTTATAATTTTTTGTTTAAAGCTAAACATGATGCAATGGGTAAAAGTAACTTGATACTGGTTCCAGTGGTAGGCTTCTGCTCTGGTAAGCTGTGATTTTCTGTATTTGCTTATAGCTCCAATTTTTGGAGTAGCAGTTTGCCCTGTGACCTCAATTCCTTGATAGACCTAAGAAGAGTTGTTTAGTTTCAACTTGTTCAGATTTTTTCTTGTTGTGAGGACAGAGGCAACAACTTCCAAGCTCCTTCCATGTTGGACTAAGAGTTCTTATTTGTTATTTGTTAGCATCGTTTATTTTAGAAACAGCTTTATTGAAGTATTATTTACATACATTTAACTGCACACATTTAAAGTGTGCAATTTCATCAGTTTTAATATATATATCATAAGACAATCACTATATTTAAGATAAAGAACATAATTATGCTGGGCGCAATGGCTCACACCTGTAATCCCAGCACTTTGGAGGCTGAGGGGGATGGATCACCTGAAGTCAGGAGTTTGACACAAGCCTGGCCAATGTGGTAAAACCCCGTCTCTACTAAAAATACAAAAATTAGCCAGGCATGGTGGCAGGCGCTGTAGTCCCAGCTACTTGGGAGGGTGAGGCATAAAAATCACTTGAACCCAGGCGGTGGAGGTTGCAGTGAGCTGAGATTGTGCCACTGCACTCCCGCCTGCGCGACAGAGCCAGATTTCATCTAAAAAAAAAAAAAAGATGAAGAACATAATTATTATTTCTCAAAATTTCTTATTTCCCTTTGTAAATCTTTCCTCTTGCTCTACTACAGTTTCCCAAGGTTTATTAATTTGTTTTCTGTTACAATAGACTAGTTTGCATTTTCTAGAGTTTTATAATCTGGCTTTTTCATTCAGCATAAATATTTTGAGATTAATTGAGTTTGTTGTGTGTATAAATAATTCATTTCCACATGTTACTGAATAATGTTCCATTGTATGACCATATCAAAATTTGTTTACCCATTCACTTGTTGATTGATATTTAGGTTGTTTCTAGCTTTGGGTTATTACAAACACAGCTGTTATGAACAAGTAGACATTTGGTGGACATTTTGTGGACATTTGGTTATTTCTCTTGAATAAATTCCAAGGAGTAGAATGGCTTGTTTATATGGTAGGTGTATGTTTCATTTTTAAAGAAATTATAATTCTTAGGTATAAATAGAACATTCTCCGAGATAGAGTATATGTTTGTCACAAGATGGGTCTTAATAACTTTAAGAAGATTGTTATCATACCAAGTATCTTTTCTGACAATAGTGGAAGGAAATTACAACTCAGTAGCAGTGGGAAATCTGGAAAATTCACAAATATGTGGAAATTAAACAGCACACTTTTAAAAAACCAATGGGTCAAAGAAGAAATCCAAATTAAAAAATATCTTGAAACAAACAAATATACAACATACCAAAGCTTATAGGATGCAGCAAAACCTATACTAAGAGGTAAGTTTATAGTGGTAGATGCCTACATTAAAAAAGAAGAAAGGAAGAGGGACAGTACAAGATGGCAGAATAGAAGGCTCCACCAATAGTTCCCCATACAAGGACACCGATTTGACAATTATCTATGCAAACAAAGTACTTTCATAAGAACCAAAAATGAGGTGAGTACTCACAGTACCCGGTTTTAACATCACATCACTGAAAGAGGCATGGAAGAGAGTAGGAAAGAGTCTTGAATTGCTGCTGCCACTTATCCCCCACCCCCTGGCAGCTGGTGCATGGCATGAAGAGAGAATCTGAGCCCTTGGGAGAGGGTCAGTGCCACAATTGTGAGACATTGCATGGAACTCAGTGCTGCCCTTTCACAGCAGAAAGCAAAACCAGGCTGCACTCAGCTGATGCCCACCCACAGAGGGAGTATTTAAACCAGTCCTAGCCAGAGGAGAATTGCCTATCCCAGCCGTCAGAACTTGAGTTCTGGCAAGCCTCACCACCACATGCTAAAGTGCTCTGGGGCTCCAAATAAACTTGTAAGACAATTCTAGGCCACAAACATTGCAACTCCTAGGTGAGTCCTAGGGCTGAACTGAGTTCAGAGCCAGTGGATGATGGGGAGCAGGCATGTGACCTACTGGAGACACCAACTGGGCAGCTAAGAAAGTACTTGAATCCCCTTTATCCCAACCCTAGACTCCACAGCTCCTGGCTCCAAAAGAGACCCCTTTCCAGGCTGTAGCTCCCAACCTAAATTTCTAGACACACCCTGGGCCAGAAAGGAACCCGCTACCTTGAAGGGAAGGACCCAGTTCTGTAAGGACCCATCACTTGCTGACTAAAGAGCCCTTGGACCCTGAATAACCAGCAGCGATACCCAGGTAGTATGCTGTGGGCCTTGGGCGGGACTCAGAGAGACTTGCTAGCTTCAGATGAAAGTCAGCACATTTCCAACTGTGGGGCTATGGAGAGAGACTCCTTATGCTTGAGAAAAGCAAAGGAAAAAGGAAAAGGGACGTTGTCTTGGACCTTAGGTACCAGCTCAGCCACGGGGGTGCAAAGCACCAGGCAGGCTTTTGGCATCCTTGATTCCTGGCCTTGGCTCTTAAATTCCTTAATTCTTGGCTCAGGACCTACCCTTTACCAGAAAGGAGCCCACTACCCTGAAGGGTGAGTCTCAGGCTAGGCAGCATTCACCACAAGTTGACTGAAGAGCCCTTGGGCTTTAAGGGAACATTGTTAGTAGTCTGGCAATACTCTCTGTGGGCCTGTAGGGGTGGTGGCAGCGATGGGGTGAGGCTCCTCTGTCTGTGGAAACAGGAAGGAAGACTGGGAAGGATGGCATCTCATGGTTTTAGTGCTAGCTCAGCTACCATACAATAGAGTACCAGGTAGACTTCTAAGGTTGACTCTAGTCCCTGACTCCTGGATGGCACTCCTGGACCTGCCCTGGGCCTGAGGGAGCTCATCACCCTTAAGGGAAGGACACAGGCCTGGCTGTATTTTCTACCTGCAGATTGTAGAGCCTCAAGGCCTAGAGCGAACATAGGTGGTAGCCAGTTAGTGGTTACAGCGGGCCTTGGACAAGACTCAGTGCTGTGCTGGCTTCATGTATGGCCAGTACAGTCCCAGTGGTGGTGGCTACAGGGGTGCTTGTGTCACCCCACCCTCAGCTCCAGGTGGCCTAGAACAGAGAGAGAGAGAGAGAGAGATTCTGTTTGGGAGAAAGTAGGAAACAACAAAAAGAGTCTCTTCCTGGTAATCCAGAGAATTCTTCCAGATCTTAAACAAGATCACCAAGGCAGTATCTCTTTGAGTCAGCAAGAACCACAGTGATATTGAGCTTGGGGTGTCCCCTAATACAGAGAGAGCTTAGATCACAAAACCCAAGTTCCTTTGGATACCTGGAAAGCTTTCCCAAGAAGGAACGGTACAAACAAGCCTAGACTGTGAAAACTACAATAAATACCTAACTCTTAAAATCCTAGACACAGATGAACATCTGTAAACGTCATCAAGACCATCCAGGAAAACATGACCTTGTCAAATGAACTAAATAAATCACCAGGGTTTATTAGTTCATTGAGTTCACCAAGTGAACTAATAAGTCACCAGGCAGTAATCCTGAAGAGATGGAGATATGTGACTTTTCAGATGGAGAATTCAAAATAGCTATTTTGATGAAACTAAAAGAAATTCGAGATAACACATAGAAGGAATTCAGAATTCTGTTAGATAAATTTAACAAACAGACTGAAATAAGAAGAATCAAGCAGAAATTCTGGAGTTGAAAAATGCAAGTGATATGCTGAAGAATGCATCAGAGTCCTTTAATAACAGAATTGTTCAAGCAGAAGAATTAGTGAGCTTGAGGACAGGCTATTTGAAAATACACAGTCAGAGGAGACAAAAGCTAAGAGAATAAAAAACAATGAAGTACACCTACAAGATCTAGAAAATAGTCTCAAAAGGGCAAATCTAGAAGTTATTGGCTGTAAAGAGGAAGTAGAGAAAGAGATAGAGGTAGAAAGTTTATTCAGAGGGATAATAAAATCCCAAAGGCTGGGCGTGGTGGCTCATGCCTGTAATCCCAGCACTTTGGGAAGCTGAGATGGGCAGATCACATGAGGCCAGGAGTTCAAGACCAGCCTACCCAACATGGTGAAACCCTGTCTCTACTAAAAATAGAAAAATTAGCCGAGCATGGTGGTGGACGCCTGTAATCCCAGCTACTTGGGAGGCTAAGGCAGGAGAATCACTTGAACCCAGGAGGCGGAGATTGCAGTGAACCTAGATCATGCCACTGCACTCCAGTCTGGGCAACAGAGCGAGGCTCCATCTCAGAAAAAACAAAACAAAACAAACAACAACAAACAAAAGCAAAATGCAACAAGGGATAATAACAGAGAACTCCCCAAATCTAGAGAAATATATTAATATCCAAGTTCAAGAAGGTTATAGAATACCAAGCAGATTTAACCCAAAGAAAACTACTTCAAGGCATTTAATAACCAAACTCCCAAAGGTCAAGGATAAAGAATGGAACCTAAAAGCAGCAAGAGAAGAGAAACAAATAACAGACAATGAGTCTTCAATATGTCTGGCAGCAGACTTTTCAGTGGAAACCTTAAAGGCCAAGAGAGAGTGGCATAACATATTTAAAATGCTGAAGGAAAAATCTTTTACCCTAGTATAGTGTATCCAATGAAAATATCCTTCATAAGTGAAGGAGAAATATAGACTTTCCCAGACAAAGAAAAGCTGAGGAATTGTATCACCACCAGACCTGTTCCACAAGACATGCTAAATGGAGTACTTCAATCAGAAAGAAAAGAACATTAATGAACAATATCATCTGAAGGTACAGAACTCCCTGATTATAGTAAGTACACAGAAAAGCACCAACTATTATAACACGGTAACTGTGGTGTGTAAACTATTCTTACCTTAAGTAGAAAGACTAAATGATAAAGCAATAAAAAAAAACTAGAACAACTTTTCAAGACATAGACAGTACAATATAATATAAACAGAAACAACGAAAGGTTCTAAAGTAGGGGGATGAAGTTAAGGGTTAGAGTTTTTAGTTTTCTTTTTGCTTATTTGTTTATGCAAACAATGTTAAGTTGTTATCAGCTTAAAGTAATGGGTTATAAGATAGTATTTACAAGCCTCATGGTAATCTCAAATAAAAAACATACAATGGATACATAAAAAATAAAAAGCAAGAAACTAAATTATATTGCTGGAGAAAATCACCTTCACTAAAAGAAAGACAGGAAGGAAGAAAAGAAGGAGAACACCACAAAACAACCAGGAAACAAATAACAAAATGACAGGAGTAAGTCCTTACTTATCAATAATAACATAGAATGGAAATGGACTAACCCCCCAATCAAAAGGCTAGAATGGCTGAAAGGATAAAAAAAAGTCTCAACAATATGATTGCCTGCAAGAAACACACTTCACCGATAAAGATACACATAGGGCGGGGCATGGTGGCTCACACCTGTAATCCCAGCACTTTGGAAGGCCAAGGCGGGCGGATCATGAGGTTGGGAGATTGAGACCAGCCTGGCCAACATGGTGAAACCCTGTCTCTACTAAAAATACAAAAAATCAGCCGGGCATGGTGGCACGTGCCTGTAGTCCCAGCTACTTGGGAGGCTGAGGCAGGAGAATTGCTTGAACCCAGGAGGCAGAGGTTGCAGTGAGCCAAGATCACACCACTGCACTCCAGCCTGGGTGACAGAGGGAGACTCGGTCTAAAAAAAAAAAAAAATACACATAGACTGAAAATAAAGGGATGGGAAAAGATATTCCATGCCATTGGAAACCAAAAAAGAGCAGGGATAGCTGTACTTATATCAGAGAAAACAGATTTCAAGATAAAAACCATAAGAAGAGACAAAAAAGTCACTATATAAAGGGATCAATTCAGTAAGAGGATATAATAATTGTAAACATATATGCACCCAATACTAGTGCACCCAGATTTATAAGCAAATGTTACTAGAGATAAAAAGAGAGATAGACTCCATACAATAATGCCTGGAGACTTCAACACCCCACTTTCAGCATTGGACAGATCTTCCAGACAGAAAATCAACATAGAAATGTTGGCTTTTGTCTATACTATAGAACAAATGGACCTAATAGACACAGAGCATTTCATTCAGTGGCTGCAGAGTACACATTCTTTTCCTCAGCACATTGATCATTCTCAAGGATGGACCATATGCTAAGTCAAAAAACAAGTCTTAAAACATTCAAAAAAATGAAATAATATCAAGCATCTTCTGTTACCACAATGGAATAAAACTAGAAATCAACAAGAAGAGGATTTTTGGAAACTATAAAAACACACTGAAATTAAGCAATGTGCTCCTGAATGATCAGTGAGTCAATGAAACAATTATGGAGAAAACTGATAAATTTCTTGAAATGAGATAATGGAAACACAACATACTCAATCTTTGGAATACAGCAAAAGCAGTACTAAGAGGGAAGTTTATAGCTATAAGTGCCTACATCAAAAAAGAAGAAAAGCTTTAAAAACAACGTAGTGATGCATCTTAAAGAACTAGAAAAGCAAGGGCAAACCAAATCCAAAATTTGTAGAAGAAAAGAAATAAAAATCAGAGCAGAAATGAGTGAATATGAAATTAAGAAAACAATACAAAATTAAATGAAAAAAAGTTGACATTTTGAAACCAAAACTGACAAATTATAGCCAGACTAACTAAGAAAAAAAGAGAGAAGACCCAAATAAATAAAATCATAGATGAAAAAAGAGATATTACAACTGATACTGCAGAAATTCAATAATCATTCATGGTTGCTATGAGCAACTATATGTGAATAAAACTGGAAAATCTAGAAGAAATTGATTAATTCCTAGACACATACAAACTACCAAAATTGAAACAAGAAGAAATCCAAAAGCTGAACAGACCAATAATAAATAACAAGATGAAAGCCTTAATAAAACATCTCCAATCAAGGAAAAGCCCAGAACCTGATGGATTGACTGCTCAATTCTACCAAACATTTAAAGAAGAACTAATACCAATCCTATTCAAACTATTCCAAAAAAACAGAGGAGGAGTGACTACTTCCAAACTCAGTCTACGAGGCCAGTGTTAACCTGATCCCCAAACCAGACAAAAGCAAATAAAACAAAAACTATAGGCCAATATCACTAATGAATATTGATACAAAAATCCTCAACAAAATATGAGCAAACCAAATTCTACAACACATTAAAAAGAACACTCATTAAGAACAAGTGAGATTTACCCGAGGGATGTAAGGATAATCCAACATATTCAAATTAATTAATGTGATACATCATATCAACAGAGGGACGAAACCACGTGTTCATTTCAATCGATGCTAAAAAAGCATTTGATAAATGAATAAAGAAAATGTGGTATATACATACAATGGAATACCATTCCATCGTTTCTCTTACTGCTTTCAAAATGTTCTCTTTTTCTCCATCTTTTCAACATTTTTGATATGGATCTGGGTATGGATGTCTAGTTAATCCTACTTGGATTTTGTAGAGCTTCTTGTGTTCATAGATTAATGCTTTTCATCAAATTTGGAAAATTTTTAGCCTCTATTGTATTTTTTTCCTGCTCCTTTTTATCTTTTCTCTCCTTCTTGCACTCTTGTTGTGCATACACTGGTGTGTTTGATGATGTCCATATTTCTTTGAGGCTCTGTTCATTTTTCTTCATAGTGTTTTCTTTCTTTTTTTTGAGATGGAATCTTGCTCTGTCGCTCAGGCTGGAGTGTAGTGGTGTGATCTTGGCTCACTGCAACCTCCGCCTCCCGGATTCAAGCGATTCTCTTGTCTCAGCCTTCTGAATAGCTCGAACTACAGGTGCCTGCCACCATGCCCAGCTAATTTTTGTGTATTTTTAGTAGAGTTGGGGTTTTGCCGTGTTGGCCAGACTGGTCTCGAACTCCTGACCTCAGGCGATCCGCCTGCTACAGCCTCCCAAAGCGCTGGGATTACAGGTGTGAGCCACCATGCCTGGCCTATACGGCCTTTTAATATGTATAACATATATAACCTCTTTATATATATAGCATATATACTATATTTTATATATATATATCATTGAGATAGTATAAACTATATATATAAAAAAATATAAAATGCCTGCTATATATACTAAATATATTTTACTTACATATATATATAAAGTACAAAACAAACCAGGCATTTTATAATTTTGTATATATAAGTATTATATATAAAGTATATTTATATAAAGTATAAAATAAACCAGTCATGGTGGCTCTTGTGTATAACCTAATTCTTTGGTCGGCTGAGGTGGGAGGATCACTTGAGGCCAGGAGTTCAAGATCAGCCTGGACAACACAGGGAGACCCTGTCTCTACAACAAATAAATAAATAAAATTAGTTGAGCATGGCAATGTGCACTTGTAATCTTACCTACTCAGGAGGCTGAGGTGGGAGGATTGCTTGAGCTGAGAAATTCGAGGCTGCAGTAAGCTGTGATCTCTGCACTCCAGCCTGGGTGACAAAGCAAGACCCCGAGTCTAATATATATATGTGTATGTGTGTAGTTTGTATAGTTACCTGTGTAGTTATCTTTACTAGTGGTCTTTCTTTTTCTTTTTCTTTTTTTTCTTAGATGAGGTCTCACTATGTTGACCAGACTGGTCTTGAACTCCTGAGCTCAAGCTATTCTCCCACCTCGGTCTCCCAAAATGCTGGGATTACAGGTGTGAGCCACCATACCCAGCTGGTCTTTATTTCTTTATATAGATTTGAATTGCTGTTTAGTATCCTTTTATTTCAGCCTGATGAACTTCCTTCAGTATTCTTTGCAGTGTAGGTGTGCTACCAACAAATTCTCTCAGTTTTTGTTTATCCTGTAGTATCTTAATTTCTGCTTCACTTTTTAAAAATAATTTCAACTTTTATTTTAGATTCCAGGGGTATATGTGCAGCTTTGTCACATGGGTATATTGCGTGATACTGAGGTTTGGGATTTGAATGATCCTGTGACCCAAATCGTGAGTATAGTACACAACAGTTTTTCAACTCTTGCCCCCTCCCCTGTGTCTATTGTTGCCATTTTAATGTCCATTAGTACCCAATATTTAGTTCCGTCTTATGTGAGGACATGCAGTATTTTGTTTTCTGTTCCTGTGTTAATTTGCATTGGATAATTGCCTCCAGAGGCATTCATGATGCTGCAAAGAATGTGATTTCGTTCTTCTGTATGACTGTGTAGTATTCCATGGTGTATATGTGCCATGTTTTCTTTTTCCAATCCACTGTTAATGGGCATCTAGATTGATTCCAGGTCTTTGCTATTGTGAATAGTGCTGTGATGAACATACAAATGCATGTGTTTTTGCCAGAATGATTTATTTTCTTTTGGATATATACCTAGTAATGGGATTGCTGGGTTGAATGGTAGTTGTTTTTTAAGTTCTTTAAGAAATCTTCAAACTACTTTCCACAGTGGCTGAACTAATTTACATTCCCACCAACAGTATATAAGCATTCCCTTTTCTCTGCAGCCTCACCGATATCTGCTGGCTTTTTACTTTTTAGCCATTCTAACTTGTGTGAGATAGTATCTCGTGGTTTTGATTTGCGTTTCTCTAATAATTAGTGATGTTGAGCATTTTTCATGTGTTTGTTGGCTGCTTGTATGTCTTCTTTTGAGAAATATCTGTTCATGTCTTTTGCCCACTACTTATTTATTTATTTATTTGAGATGGAATCTTGCTCTGTTGCCCAGGCTGGAGTGCAGTAGTGCGATCTTGGCTCACTGCAACCTCCGCCTCCCAGGTTCAAGTGATTCTCCTGTCTCAGCTTCCCAAGTAGCTGAGATTACAGGTGTGTGCCACCATGCCTGGCTAATTTTTTGTATTTTTAGTAGAGGTGGAGTTTTGCCATGTTGACCAGGCTGGTCTCGAACTCCTGACCTCAAGTGATCCACCCACCTTGGCCTCCCAAAGTGTTGGGATTACAGGCGTGAGCCATTGTGCCTGGCCTTGCCCAGTTTTTAATGGAGTTATTTGTTTTGCTTGTTGAATTGTTTAAATTCCTTGTAGATTCTGGATATTAGACCTTTGTTGGATGCATAGTTTGTGAATAATTTCTCCCATTCTGTAGGTTGTCTGTTTACTCTGTTGATAGTTTCTTTTGCTGTGTGGAAGCTCTCTGGTTTAACTAGATCCCACTTGTCAATTTATATTTTTGTTGCAATTGCTTTTGAAGACTTAGTCATAAATTCTTTCCCAAGGCTGATGTCCAGAAAGGTATTTCCCAGGTTTTCCTCTAGGACTTTTATACTTTGAGGTCTTACATTTAAGTCTTTAATCTATCTTGAGTTAATTTTTGTATATATTGAAAGGTGGGGTCCAGTTTCATTCTTCTGCATATAGCTAGCCAGTTATCCCAGCACCAAGTAGTGAATAGGGTGTTGTTTCCCTATTGGTTATTTTTGTTGACTTTATTGAAGATCAGATGGCTGTAGGTTTGTGGCTTTATTTCTGAGATCTCTATTCTGTTCCATTGGTCTTTATGTCTATTTTTATACCATTACTATGCTGTTTTGGTTACTGTGGCCTTATAGTTTGAAGTTGGGTAATGTGATGCCTCTGGCTTTATTCTTTATGCTTAGGATGGCTTTGTCTATTTGGGCCCTTTTTTGGGTTGGATATGAATTTTAGAATAGTTTTTTCCTAATTCTGTGAAAAATGATATTGGTAGTTTGATAGGAATAGCATTGAATCTGTAGATTGCTTTGGGCAGTATGGCCATTTTAATATTTATTCTCCCAATCAATGAACATGGAATTGTTCTCCATTTGTTTGTGTCATCTATGATTTCTTTTAGCTGTGCTTTGTAGACCTTGTAGAGGTCTTTTTTGTCCTGGTTACACATATTCCTGGTATTTTACTTTTTTGTGACTATTGTAAATGGGATTATGTTCCTGATTTGGCTCTCAGCTTGAATGTTATTGGTGTATAGAAATGCTACTGATTTTTGTACATTGATTTTGTATCCTGAAACTTTACTCAAGTTATTTATTAGTTCTAGAAGCCTTTTGGTGGAGTCTTTAGGGTTTTCTAGCTATATAATTATATCATCAGCAAAGAGAGATGGTTTGACTTCTTTTTTCCTTATTTGGATGCCTTTTATTTCTTTCTCTTGCCTGATTGCTCTGGCAAGGACTTCTAGTACTATACGGAATAGGAGCAGTGAGAGTGGACATCCTTGTCTTGTTTCAGTTCTCAACAGGAATGCTTCCAGTCTTTATTCATTCAGCATGATGTTGGCTGTGAGTTTGTCATAGATGGTTCTTGTTATTTTAAGGTATGTTCTTTCAATGCCTAGTTTGTTGATCTCCTTCAGTTTTGAAAGATAGTTTGGGTGGATATGGAAATCTTGTTGGACAGTCTTTTGCTTTCAGCAGTTTGAATATGTCATTTCAGTTCCTCAAGCTTCCATAGTTTCTGATGAGAAATCAGCTGTTAATCTTATTCAGGATCCCTTGTTCATGATGAGTTGCTTCTCTCTTGCTACTTTTAAGATTCTCTCTTTCTCTTTGATTTTGTAAAGTTTGACTATTTTGTGAATTTTGTCAAGCTTCTTGAATGTGTTGATTGATGTTTTTCATCAAATTTGGGAAATTTTCAGCTATGATTTCTTCAAATATTCCTTCTGCCCCTTTATCTTTCTGGAAATCTCATATATTGCTGGTAAGAATGCAAATGTTTGTATCTTGATGGTGTCCCACATTTCTCTGAGGCTCTGTTTGTTTTTGTTCATTTTTTTCCTGTTCATTTCAGTTGACCCATCATCAAGTTTACTTTTTTTTTTTTTTTTTTTTACTTTTTTTCCAGTTGAAATATGCTGTTGAGCTTGTCTAGTGAATTTTAAAATTTGATTATTCTATTTTTCAACTCTAGAATTTCTATTTGGTCCTTTAAAAATTCTCTTTATTGAAATATTTTCCTTTCTACTTGTTCTCTTTCCTTTTGTTCTTTAGATGTAATTTTCTTTAGTTCTTTGAACATACTTATAAAAGCTGTTTAAAAATCTTTAGTAATTTTAAGTGCAAGCGTCCTCAAAGTCAACTTCTATTGACTTTACCTTTTCCTATGTGTGAGCCATACTTTCTTGTTTCTTTGCATGTCTCATAATTGTTTGAACAAACTTTGACATTTCAAATAATAAAGTGACAGTTCTGTAAATCAGATTTTCCTCCCTCCTATTTCCAGGGTTTTTTGTTGTTATTTGTTGTTGTTGATGGTTATGTTGCTGTTTGTCTGTTTAATGACTTTCCTGAACTAATTCTGTAAAGTTTGTGTTCTTTGTCATGTGTGGCCACTGAAATCTCTGCTCAGATAGCTTAATGGTCAGGTAGTGACTGACCAGAGATTTTCTTAAATTCATTACATCACTAAGTCTCCTAGACCTTGCCAAGGAGCTCTGTTTGAGTGTTGGGAATATCTTTAACACTCCAACGGGCACTTTACAACACTGCCTTAGCCTTCACTTTTTGATTACACAGAATCTCCACTTACACCAGATGTGAAAGATTAGAGATTTCTCAGGTCTTTCCTGGACATTCATGCAGCCTTGCACATGCACATAGCCTTTTAGATTCCCAGAAATATGTTGGAGCTTCTCAAAGCCTTCCATGGACATCTTGTTTCCCAAGTTTTCCTTTTAAGTTTTTCAGTAAGCTTGTTTGTCCCAACTGTGATTCTCCACCTCAGACAACTATGATGTTTAATAATTGCAGCTGATTGTTTTCTACAAACACACTGAGGAAAAGGCTGTACACATGAAGAAAGGTCTGAGTCAGGTCAAATAAGAGAGAGTCTTGTAATTGGGGTCTCCAGATAATGTCCCAACAGGTTGAATAGTGACAATACACTTGAGATGGGGCTTTGGGGAGCAGAAAAATCTATATATCTCATCAAATGGCTACTAAGCTGTTGAATTTCATGGCTACAATGATTGGGAGGCTGTTGGTTTTCAAGGCTACCGTGGAGCTGGAGAAAGGTGATGAGAATAGGGCAAGTTAGAAAGTCACACAGCTCAATGTTCTTACCAAGATTCTGTTATTTTCTTAAATAAATGCTCCTCGAATTGTTGGCATGCCTTTCTTTTTATTTATTTATTTATTATTATTATTATACTTTAAGTTCTAGGGTACATGTGCATATGGCACATATACACCATGGAATACTATGCAGCCATAAAAAAGGATGAGTTTGTGTCCTTTGTAAGGACATGGATGCAGCTGGAAACCATCATTCTTGGCATGCCTTTCTAAAAAAAAAAATTTCCAGAGTTAAGAAAAAGTTGCTTTTGATAATTTTTGGAAGAGTTTTTGTTGCTTTTATGGTGAGCAGATTTTTGGAAGTCCTTATTCTGTCATTCTATTGTTTATTTCATCCTACCACTTCCTTTCATTATATTTGTATGTTTTATATTTTCTCTATTTTAACTTTTAACTTGCCTCTGATGTTATATTTCAAGTCAGTTTCTTGTAATCAGCAGATATTTGTGTTATTTTCCTCCATTTTCTCAATGTCTGCCATTTAATTTGTGTACTTAGACCATTTTTCTTTTGTTTTTAATATACTTTAGTTTTTTTTTTTAATAGACTTTATTTGTTAGAGGAGTTTTAGGTTCACAGCAAAACTAAGTGGAAGAGATTTCCCACCTACTCTCTGTCCCCACACTTGCCTATCTTCTCCCATTATCAATATCCTCTTCCAGAGTGGTACATTTTTTATAACTGATGCACCTACATTGGCACATTATTATCATCCAAAGTCCATAGCTTACATTAAGATTCACTCTTGGCATTGTACATTCTGTGAGTTTTGACACATATGTAATGACACATATCCAACACTATAGTGTCATACAAAATAGTTTCACTGCCCTAAAAATTCTCTGTGTCCTGTATATTTATCGTTCCCTTTCCCCCAAATCATGGTAACCACTTATCTTTTTACTGTATTCATAACTTTGCCTTTTTCAGAATGTCATATAGTTGGAATCGTATATAGCCTTTTCTGATTGTCTTCTTTTAGGTTTTCGTATCTTTTTATGGCTTGAAAACTTATTTCCTTTTAGTGCTGAATAACATTCCAATGTCTGGATTTACTATAGTTTAATTATCCATTCACTTACTGAAGGACATCTTGGTTGTTTCCAAGTTTTGGCAATTATGAGTAAAGCTGTTTTATTATTTTTTAAAACAATGTCTCACTCTGTCACCTAGTAGGCTGGAGTGCAGTGGCACTATCTTGGCTCACAGCAACCTCTGCCTCCTGGGCTCAAGCGATTCTCCTGCCTCAGCTTCCGAGTAGCTGGGACCACAGGCACGCACCACCATACCTGACTAATTTTTGTATTTTTTGTAGAGATGAGATTTTGCCATGTTGCCCAGGCTGGTCTTGAACTCCTGGGCTCAAGTGATCCACCTGCCTTGGCCTCCCAAAGTGCTAAGATTACAAGCATGAGCCACTCCACCTGGCCTTAAAACTGTTTTTTTTTTTTTTTGTTTGTTTTTTGTTTTTTGTTTTTTTTTTTTAAATGTGTGTGTGTGTGTGTGTGTGTGTGTGTAGACATAAGATTTTGACTCATTTGTGTAAATACCAAGGAACACAACTGCTAGATCATATGGGGTGTTTAGTTTTGGAAGAAACTGCCAAACTGTCTTCTACAGTGACTGTACCATTTTGTATTTCCACCAACAATAAATGAGAATTTTGTTGCTCCACGTCCTCACCAGCATGTTGTCAGTGTTCTGGATTTTGGTCATTCTAATAGGTGTATAGTGGTATCTCATTATTGTTTTAGTTTGTAGTTCCCTAATGACATATGATGTTGAGCTTCTTTGCATATGCTTATTTACCATCTGCATATCTTTTCTGGTGAGTTGTCTGTTCTTTCATTCAATTTTTAATCAAGTTGTTTATTTTCTTATAGTTGAATTTTAAAGAGTTCATTGTATATTTAGGATAACAGTCTTTTTTTTTTTTTTTTTTGAGACGGAGTCTCACTCTGTCACCCAGGCTGGAGTGCAGTGGCCGGATCTCAGCTCACTGCAAGCTCCGCCTCCCGGGTTCACGCCATTCTCCTGCCTCAGCCTCCCGAGTAGCTGGGACTACAGGCGCCTGCCACCTCGCCCGGCTAAGTTTTTGTATTTTTAGTAGAGACGGGGTTTCACTGTTTTAGCCAGGATGGTCTCGATCTCCTGACCTCGTGATCCGCCCGTCTCGGCCTCCCAAAGTGCTGGGATTACAGGCTTGAGCCACCGCGCCCGGCAGGATAACAGTCTTTTATCAGATGTGTCTTTTGCAAATATTTTCTCCCAGTCTGTGGCTTGTCTTTTCATTCTCTTGACAGTTTCTTTCACTGAGCAGAACTTTTAAATTTTAATAAATACTAGCTTATCAATTATGTTTTTCATGTATTATGCCTTTGATATTTATGTATAAGTATTTGTTTTAATACTTGTTCTCAATTCTTTTTGTTATATGCCTAGGAATGGAATTGCTTGGTCAGGTGATAACATGTTTAACTTTTTTGTGCAACTGCCGGCCTTTTTCAAAGTGGTTGCACCATTTTACATTTCCACTAGCCATGTATGAGGGTTGCAGTTTCTCCTTATCCTTACCCATACTAGTTAATGTTCCTCCTTTTTGTTATAGCCATCCTAGTAATGTAAACTGATATCTCTTTATGGTTTTTATTTGTATTTCCCAGATGTCTTAATGATATTGAGTGTCTTTTCATATGGCTGTAGCCATTTGGATATCTTTTTGTATCTTTTTTGATGAAATGTCTATTCAAATTCTTTGCCCATTTTTAAATTGGGTGATATGTTTTCATTGTTAAGGAATGTGCTTTATATATTCTGTGCGCAAATTCCTTGTTATATGTATAATATGCAAATATTTTCTCCCATTCTGTGTATTATCTTTTCACTTTCTTGATGGTATCCTTTGAATCACAAACATTTTAAGTTTTTATGAAGTCCAAGCAATTTATCTCACTTTTGTCATTTTTGCTTTTGATGTCATATCTAAGAAAACATTTCCTAGTTCAAAGTCGTGAAGATTCTTGCACAGATTTTCTTCTGGGAGTTTTGGCTCTTGCATTTAGGTCTTTGATCCATTTTGAATTAAGTTTTAAAGGCGGTGAGGTAGAGATACATCTTCATTTTTAAATGTGGATCTCCAATTCCTCCAGCACCATTTGTTGGAAAGACTATTTTTTCCTATTGAGTTGTCTTGGCATCCTTGTTGAAAACCAATTGATCGCAAACATGTAAGTTAATTTCTGGACTCTCAACTTTTATTCCATTGATCTATATGCCTGTTATTATGCCTGTACTACATTGTCTTGATTACTGTAGCTGTTTAGTAAGTTTTAAAATTGTGAAGTGTGAGTCTTCCAACTTTGGTCTTCTTTTTTAAGGTTGTCTTGGTTATTCTGTGTTCCTTGTATTTTCACATGAATTTTAGAACTAGCTTTGGCAATTCCAGCTGGGGTTTTGGATATGTATTTCAATGAATCTGTATTAGTTTGGGGAGTATATTTATATTTCTTGATTTATCAATTTTAGACTTTATCCATAATAACTAAGAGCTTGTATATCCCACCCTTCCCATTATTTCCTGTCCTCCCATCCTTCCAAAAATGTTGTATCTTAATTTTTCATCAAGTCAATAACTTGTGTTTACATTATTGTAAATATGTAAATACTGTTTACTGTTGAGTTATGTAGTGCACTGTGACTAATCCTCCTTTCTTGTAGGACTTTTCGTTTTCCCTATCACTTATGATTGCCTCATTTTTTTCTTTTTTTTTTTTCTCTTTTTAAAATTATTATTATACTTTAAGTTCTAGGGTACATGTGCATAACGTGCAGTTTTGTTACATATGTATACTTGTGCCATGTTGGTGTGCTGCACCCATCAACTCGTCAGCACCCCTCAACTCGTCATTTACATCAGGTATAACTCCCAATGCAATCCCTCCCCCCTCCCCACTCCCCATGATAGGCCCCGGTGTATGATGTCCCCTTTCCCAAGTCCAAGTGATCTCTTTGTTCAGTTCCCACCTATGAGTGAGAACATGCAGTGTTTGGTTTTCTGTTCTTGTGATAGTTTGCTGAGAATGATGGTTTCCAGCTGCATCCATGTCCCTACAAAGGACACAAACTCATCCTTTTTTATGTGGCTGCATAGTATTCCATGGTGTATATGTGCCACATTTTCTTAATCCAGTCTGTCACTGATGGACATTTGGGCTGATTCCAAGTCTTTGCTATTGTGAATAGTGCCACAATAAACATACATGTGCATGTGTATAACAGCATGATTTATAATCCTTTGGGTATATACCCAGTAATGGGATGGCTGGGTCATATGGTACTTCTAGTTCTAGATCCTTGAGGAATCGCCATACTGTTTTCCATAATGGTTGAACTAGTTTACAATCCCACCAACAGTGTAAAAGTGTTCCTATTTCTCCACATCCTCTCCAGCACCTGTTGTTTCCTGACTTTTTAATGATCGCCATTCTAACTGGTGTGAGATGGTATCTCATTGTGGTTTTGATTTGCATTTCTCTGATGGCCAGTGATGATGAGCATTTTTTCATGTGTCTGTTGGGTGTATGAATGTCTTCTTTTGAGAAATGTCTGTTCATATCCTTTGCCCACTTTTTGATGGGATTGTTTGTTTTTTTCTTGTAAATTTGTTTGAGTTCTTTGTAGGTTCTGGATATTAGCTCTTTGTCAGATAAGTAGATTGCAAAACTTTTCTCCCATTCTGTAGGTTGCCTGTTCACTCTGATGGTAGTTTCTTTTGCTGTGCACAAGCTCTTTAGTTTAATTAGGTCTCATTTGTCAATTTTGGCTTTTGTTGCCGTTGCTTTTGGTGTTTTAGACATGAAGTCCTTGCCCATGCCTATGTCCTGAATGGTATTACCTAGGTTTTCTTCTAGGGTTTTTATGGTATTAGGTCTAACATTTAAGTCTCTAATCTATCTTGAATTAATTTTTGTATAAGGAGTAAGGAAAGGATCCAGTTTCAGCTTTCTACTTATGGCTAGCCAATTTTCCCAGCACCATTTATTAAATAGGGAATCCTTTCCCCATTTCTTGTTTTTCTCAGGTTTGTCAAAGATCAGATGGCTGTAGATGTGTGGTATTATTTCTGAGGACTCTGTTCTGTTCCATTGGTCTATATCTCTGTTTTGGTACCAGTACCATGCTGTTTTGGTTACTGTAGCCTTGTAGTATAGTTTGAAGTCAGGTAGCGTGATGCCTCCAGCTTTGTTCTTTTGGTTTAGGATTGTCTTGGCAATGCGGGCTCTTTTTTGATTCCATATGAACTTTAAAGTAGTTTTTTCCAATTCTGTGAAGAATTTCTCTTACCTAGTAAGTTTTCTCTACTTATTCTTAAATGTTACTCCAAATGCTCCAAAATTTATGCCACATGTCTATTAATATTTTTAAATGCTCAAACACATCAGTTAATTTTTCTTGAGAGCCCACTCCCACAGTCATCTCTCCTCCTGCTTCAGTTGGTTGTTCACTGTTATTTTGGGATCTGTCTTCATTACACTTCCTTATTGAGTCCCTTCTTTCCTGCACCCAATTTCTTCCTCCTTTTTGCTTTATGCCTTCATTTTCATGAAGCACATGATTCAGTAGCTTCATAAGAAGGAGTATATGGTAGGCAGAATAAGGGCCCCCCCAAATTGTCCATATCCTAATCCCAGGAACCTGTATGTTTCCTTACACTGCAAAAGAGACTTTGTAGATGTGTTCAAGCTAAGCATCTTGAGATGGGGTGATTATTCTGAATCATCTATGTGGGCCCAATGTAGTCACAAGGAAGCAGGAGGTCAGAAACGAGAAAAGATGTTATACTATTGGCTTTGAGGATGAAGGAAGAGGACATGAACCAAAGAATGCAGGCAGCCTCTAGAAACTGGAAAAGGCAAGTAAACAGATTCTCCCCTAGTGCCTCTGGAAGCAACACAGTCTTGCTGTCCTATTTTAGGCTTCTGACCTCTAGAACTATAAGATAATAAATTTGTATTGTTTTGAGACACCACGTTTGTGATAATTTGTTGCAGTAGCAATAGAAAATAATATAGATCACATGGAAAATAAATGATCTGAGACCTTACCAGAATACAAATGTATTGTTTCTATACTCTCATGGGATTGACACTTTGAATTCTGGGTTGGAAATTATGTTTCCCTTAGAATCGTGAAGATACTGCTGCATAATCTTTTTGTTTCCAGTGTTGTTTTGGAAAATTGTATGGAATTCTAATTTATGATATTTTGTTTGTGACCTGAATCTTTTAGGGTCTTCTCTTTAACTCTGTTGTTCAAAAATGTCATCATGATATAACCTGATTTCAGTGTTTTAAAATTTATTGTTCTGGGATCTTGTTATTTCAGTCTGGAGATGCATGTCCTTTAGTTCTGGGAAATTTTTTTGTATTCTTTTCTAGTATTTTCCTTTCTTTCATTATTTTGGTTCTCCTTTTCTGGAAGTTTATTAGTTAATTGATGCACTTCCTAAATATATGATCTTATTACTATTTTCCACTTACTACTTTTGTTATACTTTCTGAAATGTTTCCTTTTATTGAACATTTTATGTTGGTAATTCTACTTTTAGTTCCCCATAGCTCCTTTAAAGTGTATCTAGTATACCTTAAATATACACAGTACAATTTATTCTTTTTAATAAAGTGTTTTCAGATCTAGTTTCAAAAGCTCAATGTCTTTTCTTGTCTCTATGAGAATATTTATTAAAATTTTAGAAAGTTTTCTTCTGCTCCCTGAATTTACTGTTTCCTCTGGCTTTATATTTATTTATTTATTTATTTATTTATTTATTTATTTATTTATTTTTGAGACAGAGTCTTGCTCTGTCGCCCAGACTGGAGTGCAGTGGCATGATCTCGGCTCACTGCAGCCTCTGCCTCCAGGGTTCAAGCAATTCTCTTGCCTCAGCCTCCTGAGTAGCTGGGATTACAGGCATGCGCCACTATGCCTGGCTAATTTTTGTATTTTTAGTAGAGACATGGTTTCACCCCATGTTAGCCATGCTGGTCTTGAACTCTTGACCGATTGGGCTCCCAAAGTTTTACAGGCATGAGCCACCGCTCCTGGCCTACTTTTCTGTTTGTCTGTATTTGTCTGTCTGTAATATTAGGAGAGCCTCAACATGTCACTGTTACAAGGAGATGCACTGAAAAGCTGACCGTAATTTCTTTGTGAGTTGTGGAGAATTGTCAACTATTGGGTTTATTCAGAGGATGCTATGTGAAAAAGATAGTTTTGCACTAAGGTAGTACTCAAATCTGTATGTGGAGGATTTTTTTTTTTTTCCTCTGAGGTCTTTAATCTCACCAGACAAAAATCTTCTAGACTCTTACTTCAGCCATTTAAACCAGGCTTTGGAATTCTGGAAGTAGGCAAATGGGAGGAGGCTGTGATCCCACTGTTCCAGATGCTGGCTTTGATTTTATCCTTTTGTTTGCAGCTCTGTGTTTCACTCCAATCTATACTGTGCTTGATGTCCCCATGTCCAAAACCTCTCAGCTTCTATTTCTTCTGAGAATAAATCTCAGGAATGTTGTGGAGTGGGGAAATAGTATTTATTAATTTACATGTTGGGGGGACAGGATTTGAGTGTCCAATTGCTATGTATACAGATTTTCAACCAATTTTCTTTGTTTTCAGGCCCGTACTCCATTTCCACTTTCCAAAGTGCTTTGTGCCACCAACTCTTAATTCTTCCTCAGTTCTATGGGAGCAGAATGACTTGTTTCTTGGTGGCATTCAAATTTTTCCTTCCTTTCCTCTGCTAAGTTAATTATTGCTTATCAATCTGCTTTTCATCTCTCCAGAACTTGCTGAAATCTCATCTATTATTGTTTTATTTCCCACTCCCTTTACCCCCATGGGCTTTTTTTTTTCCCCCTTTATTATCATTTAGTAGAGTTTGGGATTATGTTAAAGTTGCCTGTGGATTGATATTTAGCCATATTAAAAACACATAAATGTAATGTAACTATGAAATTGTGACTGGCACAAACTATGCTCTGGCATCTATCTGGATTGTGGTCACATCAATGAATAATCATTTTTTTTTTTTTTTTCGAGACAGAGTCTCTCTCTGTTGCCCAGGCTGGAGTGCAGTGGTGGGATCTCAACTCACTGCAAGCTCCGCCTCCTGGGTTCACACCATTCTCCTGCCTCAGCCTCCCCAGTAGCTGGGACTACAGGCGCCGCCACCACGCCTGGCTAATTTTTGTGTTTTTAGTAGAGATGGGGTTTCACCTTGTTAGCCAGGATGGTCTCGATCTCCTGACCTCGTGATCCGCCCGCCTTGGCCTCCCAAAGTGCTGGGATTACAGGCGTGAGCCACTGTGCCCGGCCAAATAATCATTTTCAAAGAGGTTTAGTTGTCTTAGCTGATGTGATGGACTCAAGGCTCTTTTTGCAGAGTTCCTGTTTCTGTTGACTACAATCATTTATTTTAATGTTAAAGTTGTTTACTACTTGATTATTGGAAGATATCTCTAGACTAAAATCATTGACATAATAGAAAGAAACCTTTTAATCTTATTTTTTAAAAGTAATACATGCACATAGTAACAAAAATGTCAAATAGCACAAAAGTGTATTCACTGAAAAATAAGTCTCCTTCACTCTCCAGTCCCCCAGCTACCCACTTCCTTTCCTTAGAGGCAATTACTGTTACCAGTTTCTTGCATTCTTTCAGATATATTATAGGCATATTCAAGCATATATACCTTTCACTGTCACAGAAATGGCAGTATTCTATGTGTACTGACATGCATCTTGCTTTTTTCACTTAACAGTATATCTTGGTGATCTTCCATTTCGATGCACATAGGATCTTACCTTTTTTCTTCTGGTGGTTTTATAGTATTCTGTTGTATTAATACACTGCAATTTATTTAACCAGTTTCTTATTGATGGACATTTAGGTTGTTTCCAACATTTTCTACTACAAATATTGCTGCAGTGAATTTCTTCACCTTTTGTACATGTTTGAGTGTATTTGTGACATAAATTCCTGTAAGTACAATTGTTGGTTCAAAGAATATGTAGCTTTTATTTTATTTTATTTTATTTTAGACAGAGTCTCGCTCTGTCACCCAGGCTGGAGTGCAGTGGTGCGATCTCCGCTCACTGCAACCTCGGCGTCTCCCGGATTCAAGCAATTTTCCTGCCTCAGCCTCCCGAGTAGCTGGGATTACAGGCACCCACAACCACGTCCAGCTAATTTTTGTATTTTTTGTAGAGTCGGGGTTTTACCATGTTGGCTAGGCAGGTCTCAAATTCCTGACCTCAAGTGATCCACCCACCTTGGCCTCTTAAAACGCTGGGATTATAGGCATGAGCCACCGCGCCTATCCAACATACAACTTTAAAATTTGTCTTTGTCTTTTTGAAATGTCCCAGAGATATTTGTGAGAGCATCCTTGCTTTGTGACAATAAGATGTTTGTAGGAACATTTTGCTTTTTTTTGTCCTCTGCTCAAGGAACCCTGATTCCGTTTGGCAGAAAAAAGTAGATCTGGGGGGTTGGGGGGGAGGTTTAGATTTTTCTACATGACTACTGTTGGTAGGGAGAGGCAATCTGAATGATTTAAGTAACAAAGTGAAAACTTTTTAAGGGTGCAAGTTCATGTTGATGTTTCCAGTTTAACTTCAAGTCCTTTCTTTCTTACTACTATTATGAGAAATTTAAATAATTTGTTCTCTTTTTCTTTTTCATTTGTGCTGCCATCTTTAATGCTCTTTTATTTATATTCTTCTACTAACTCAAATATATTATGCTGCATATTGTCATACCAAACCATGTGTTTAAATTATAATACTGTTCTGAGCTTGAGAAATATCTATTTCTTTTTTGCTCCCTGACTAAATAGATTTCAAAGCATACAAGTTTAGATGATCCTTTATGAGCACACCATCCGAACACAGAACTGGCTGTCCGGAAAGAAATTTTAACCTCCTGCCCATGGAGCTTCAGGGAATTCTGAGGGTATAGGGCACTCAGCATCAAAATAGAGTCCCCATGCACTTAATGGAAGTTAATGGAAAGGACAGCTAAGCAAACACTGGCTTGTGAGGTTTTAACTAAAACCTTCCTCCAGCTTTTCTTTCCCACATGCCAAAACAGTCTTGGCTTTTTTTCCTTTGAGCCTTACTACTTCAACTTGTTTTTTCTTTTTTCATATTTTTCTTCGCTGATGCTGCTGCTCATTTATTTGTTATAGGCAGTTTGAGCACTGAACTTCAATTTTTCATAGGACCTTGACTTCTTTGTTGGCTTGAATGGCTTCAAGATTGTCCTATTTTAAAGCCATCTAAGACAGTAAAAAATCCCAGAAAATACATTGTCAAGAATTGTGAGCCTGCTGCCATGGCCACTCCAGTTTCCAGAGCAAGAGCACCCAGCGGACCATGAGGAGGTGAATCACGATGGGCAGGTGCTGCCAGGTGCTGGCTATGAGTTTGACATATGCTTCCCATCAATGCAGAAGAGAACAATCTGGAATCTCTGGACACTGTGCATGCTATTGACCCAATGTGGTGGCCTGCAGTGAGGACTTGGTGCCTCAATGAATGGCACTATGGGGATCTGACCAGCTTCCATAAAGCAGAAACTGCTGGCAAGAATGGTGAGGCCTAGGTAAAGATGTGGATATGCCCTTATGATGTCTCACGACCTTCGATGGAGCCCTACCACCCCTTCTATAGCAGCATTAGTAAGGATTGCGGGTATACAGACCTTACTGGAGATCAACTACCCTTTTGTGAGAGTCTGGAAGATACTATTGCCAGAGCTCTGGCCTTTTGGAATAAAGATATAGTTCCCCAGATAAAGAAGAGGAATTGAATATTGATTGAAGCCCATGACAACAGTCTTATAGGCATTATCGAGCATCTGGAGGGTGTCTCTGAAGTAGCTATCATGGAGCTGAACCTGCTTACTGGTATTCCCATTGCCTATGAATTGGCCAAGAACTTGAACCCCATCAAGTCCATGCAGTTCTTAGGGGATGAAGAGACTATGTGTAAAGCCATGAAAGCTGTGGCTGCCCAGGGCAAGGCCAAGAAGTGAAGACCTTCAGGCAGACTACTGTCCCCAGAAACACCCTCCCTGTCCATCCCTTCTTCTGCCCCTCCTTCCTGCACATGTCACATGGACCACATCTGTAGGCATCTGAAGTTGTAGATGCAGATGGGGACCGATGGCTCCCATTTTCATTTCAGCCATTTGTCTCCTGCACCCACTCTCTTCATACAATCCAGTCAGGATAGCACCTCTGGGGCATGGGGCTCAGTCCAAGCCCAGGGAAAGCTCCCCTTATCCAAGAGGGTTGAGAGGTAGTGATTTGGGTTTTAACCAGGGCTTTGTGTGCAAAGGACCTGATTTAGTAAGGGATAGGGAGAAACCATGCTAAGGCATGGCCGATGAGGAGAAGCAAGAGAGCCTGTTTGCCCTCAGGAGGCAATCTTGTGTTCTTCTGTAGTCAGGCCACTTACAGGGGTACTCTAGTCATTCCAGTGGAAGATGAATGTAACCTGCATGGTGATGTAAAATAAAAAAGCCCCCAAACCAAACAAAAATAAAACACCCCATTTCCTTCCTGACCCCAGAGGAGCTGGCTCCACTTGAAGATTGAGATCAATCCTGAATTAAATTTCTATTGCATTTACTTTTACAAAAAAATGTATAGAAATAATATGAAACAAAAACCCTCCTGGGGTTTCTAGTGGTGGCTGAAATAGTCCCACACGTGGTCATCAGAAAATAAGCCATTCCTCACACCAATATTAGATAATCTCCTTGACCTGTAAGGGATAGGAGTGCATCCTGCTGTGTATTTTAGAATTCCTCCCTGATATGGTTTGAATTTGTGTCCCTGTCCAAATCTCATGTGGAATTGTAAATCCCAATGTTGTAGGAGGGGCCTGGTGGGAGGTAATTAAATCACGGGGGCAGATTTCCCCCTTGCTGTTCTCATGATAGTAAGTGAGTTCTCACAAGACCTGGTTGTTTAAAAGTGTATGACACCTTCCCCTTTGCCCTCTTCCTCCTTCTCCAGCCGTGTAAGATGTGCCTACTTCCACCTTCACCTTCTGCCATGATTGTAAGTTTCCAGAGACCTTCCCAGCCATGCTTCCTGTACACCTGCAGAATCATGAGTCAATTAAACCTCTTTTCTTTATAAATTACCCAGTCTCAGGTAGTTCTTTATAGAAATTTGAGAACAGACTAATACACCCCCCACCACCTTGTTTTGAGGCAGTGAAATGCCTCTTGATCATGTTCCAGTGTGTTTTTCATGGCCTGATTTCTTTTCTTTCTTTCTTTTTTATTTCAGTTGTTTTTTCGGTACAGGCATTTTTTGGTTACATGGATAAGTTCTTTAGTGGTGATTTCTGAGACTTTAGTACACCTGTTACCCGAGCAGTGTACACTGTACCCTATATGTAGTCTTGCAACCTTCCCCTCTGAGTCGCCAAAGTCCATTATGTCATTCTTATGCCTTTTCATTGCCTGATTTCTGAATCATGTTCTAGTTGCTTGGCCCTGCCACATGGGCCCAGTACTCATTTTGGGCATAAATATACTAAATATTTTTTTCCAGATCAGTATAATAAAGGAGTGATGTGCAATTACAAAATTGTGAAGAAAATGTGCCAAATAATAATTTTAAAATCTGCTTACTAACCTCATGTGGCTCAATTTCAATAACGTCCCATAATTTTCACAATACTGGGTGTGCTTCATGAAGACCAATTCGCAAAAGCCAAAAGCACAATTGAATTATCCACATTACAGTTACAATTTTACATTCTTAATATGCCCAGGTAACTCTTGACAACATTTCAAATAAACTTCAGTCATATTTGGCATATACTGAGGCTGGCATTTTTTTTCCACATGAAAGCAAATGGAAAAATGATAAAATTACAATTATAGAGAACCTCAGCCATTCCAGGTTTGGTGCAAATATCCATATTTTTGCTAAATATTCTAGAACTGTATCCCCAGCTTTGCATTGTGGATAGATGTAGACATTATTATTTGTTTACCATAGGGATAAAACCTATAGTTAGTTTTGAAGAATTAAAGCCAACCCCCAAAGATTTATGCACCTAACAAGGTTTTTTTTTTTTTTCATACTTTATTGGTTTTGTCTAAAGAAAAGGTTTTTAGTATGAAAATTTCCAGTTGTCTATGTATAAATGTACATCTTTAAGAATCGCTTAATAAAGGATATTTACCAAAGATATGGGAATTATGTAGCCCTATTCTCAGCACAGAAGCAGTGACTTCTAGTAAAGATTTAAAATGGGCTCAGGGCCGGGCGCGGTGGCTCACGCCTGTAATCCCAGCACTTTGGGAGGCCGAGACGGGTGGATCACGAGGTCAGGAGATCAAGACCATCCTGGCGAACACGGTGAAACCCCGTCTCTACTAAAAAATACAAAAAACTAGCCGGGCGAGATAGCGGGCGCCTGTAGTCCCAGCTACTCGGGAGGCTGAGGCAGGAGAATGGCGTGAACCCGGGAGGTGGAGCTTGCAGTGAGCTGAGATCCGGCCACTGCACTCCAGCCTGGGCGGCAGAGCGAGACTCCGTCTCAAAAAAAAAAAAAAGTCTCGAAATAAAAAAAAAAAATAAAAAATAAAAAAAATAAAATGGGCTCAGATGAGAGGAGGAAAAAACTCAGAACCCTAGCCTTGGAAAAGAACTGTTAAAAGCCCCAACTCTGAGCATGTTATCACTTATGGATCTTTCTCTTTTATCTGCTGTTGAAGTATTATGAGTTTCAGTCCAGCAAGGTCATCTCTTTCTTCAAAAGAAAAATCAATGCCCCAAATATGAAAATTACACAACTTGTTGACACACTACTAGCTCCCATCCCAGTATGGCCAAATCTTTCTCTGAAAAAAAAAAAAAAAAAAAAAAAAAAAACTAAAATACAAAATTCCACAACTTCATTTCTGATAACACTTTAGTTTAATTGTCACACAATTAATCAACTTCAATAACTTAGGTATTTCTGGATCATAGCATAACTGGTAGGGCTTATAACTTTGTAACTTTCCATGCATAGAACCCTTCTAGGTTAAGCACACATATTTCTTTTCTTTTTTTTTTTTTTTTTGAGACGGAATCTCGCTCTGTTACCCAGGATGGAGTGCAGTGGCGTGATCTCGGCTCACTGCAAGCTCTGCCTCCCGGGTTCACGCCATTCTCCTGCCTCAGCCTCCCGAGTAGCTGGGACTACAGGTGCCCGCCACCATGCCCGGCTAATTTTTTTTTTTGTATTTTTAGTAGAGACGGGGTTTCACCATGTTAGCCAGGATGGTCTCGATCTCCTGACCTTGTGATCCGCCCACCTCGGCTTCCCAAAGTGCTGGGATTACAGGCGCGAGCCACCGTGCCTGGCAAGCACACATATTTCAAAAAGAAGATTCAAAAAACAGTTTCTGAAATAATATTAGGAGTGGGAAATAAATAAGGGGCATCCAAATAGGAAGAGAGGAAGTCAAACTACCCCTGTTTGTAGATGATATGATTCTATATCTAGAAAACCCCATAGTCTCAGCCCAAAGGATCCTTAAGCTGATAAATAACTTAAGCAAATTATCAGGATACAAAATCAATGTGCAAAAATCACTAGCACTCCTATACAACAACAACATTCAAGCTGAAAGTCAAATCAGGGCCACAATCCCATTCACAATTACCACACACACAAAGTAAAATACCTATGAATACAGATAATCAAGGAAGTGAAAGATCTCTACAAGCAGAACTGCAAAACACTGCTCAGAGAAATCAGAGATGATACAAACAAATGGAAAAACATTCCATGCTCATGGATAGGAAGAATCAACATCATTACAGTGGCCATACTGCCCAAAGCAATTTATAGATTCAACACTATTTCTATTAAACTACCTACGACATTCATTACAGAAGTAGAAGTATTTTAAAATTTATGAGGAACTAAAAAGGAGCCCGAATAGGCAAGGCAATCCTAAGAAAAAGAACAAAGCTGGAGGCATCATGCTATCTGACTTCAAACTATACTACAGAGCTATGGTAACCAAAACAGCATGGTACTAGTACAAAAACAGGCACAAAGTCGAATGGAACAGAATAAAGAACCCAGAAATAAGGCCACACAACTACAACTATTGGATCTTTGACAAAGCTGACAAAAACAAGCAATGAGGAAAAGACTCCCTACTCAATAAATGATGCTGGGATAACTGGCTAGCCACATGTAGAAGATTGAAACCAGACCCCAGACCCCTTCCTTACACCATATACAAAAATTAACTCAAGATGGATTAAAAACTTAAATGTAAAACCCAAAATTATAAAAACCCTGGAAGGCAACCTAGGCAATGCAGTTCTGGAATAGGAACAAGCAAAGATTTCATGACAAAGACACCAAAAGCAATTGCAACAAAAGCAAAAATGGACAAATGGGATCTAATTAAACTAAAGAGCTTCTGCACAGCAAAAGAAACTATTAACATAGTGAACAGATAACTTACAGAATGGGAGAAAAATTTTTCAAGCTACGCGTCTGAGAAAGGTCTAATATTCGGCATCCATAAGGAACTTAAACAAATGTACCAGGTAAAAAACTCAAACAACCCAATTAAAAAGTGGGCAAAGGACATGAAAAGACACTTTTAAAAAGAGGATATGCATGTGGCCAACAATCATATGAAAAAAAGCTTAACATTACCGATTATTAGAGAAATGCAAATCAAAACCACAATGAGATACTGTCTCATACAAGTCAGAATGGCTATTATTAAAAAGTCAAAAAATAACATGCTGGTGAGGTTGCAGAGAAAAAAGAATGCTTATACACTGTCTTTAACCGTTGTGGAAGACAGTGTGGCCGTTCCTCAAAGATCTAAAAACAGAAATGCCATTCGACTTGCAATCCCATTACTGGATATGGAATCAACCTAAATGGCTATCAATGATAGACTGGATAAAGAAAATGTGGTACATATACACCATGGAATACTATGTAGCCATAAAAAAGAACAATATTTTGTCCTTTGTGGGAACATGGATAGAGCTGGAGGCCATTATCCTTAGCAGACTAACACAGGAACAGAAAACCAAATACCACATGGTCTCAATTATGAATGGGAGCTAAATGATGAGAACACATGGACACATCGAGGAGAACAACACACACTGGGGCCTATTGGAAGAGGGAGGGTGGAAGGAGGGGAAGGATAAGGAAAAATAAGTAATGGGTACTAGGCTTCATATCTGTGTGATGAAATAATCTGTAAAACAAACCTCCATGACACATGTTTACCTATATAACAAACCTGCACATGTACCCTTGAACTTAAAAGTTAAATTAAAAAAGGATGAAAATGTTGTGTTCTCAGTTAAATATTATTAATTGTTTGCTTAAGAGATGCCTTTCCAAGCAAAGGATTAATGTAGATACTTTGAAGCCTATGAACACTATTCTTTTTTTTTTTTTTTTTTTTTTGAGACGGAGTCTAGCTCTGTCGCCCAGGCTGGAGTGCAGTGGCCGGATCTCAGCTCACTGCAAGCTCCGCCTCCCGGGTTTACACCATTCTCCTGGCTCAGCCTCCCGAGTAGCTGGGACTACAGGCGCCTGCCACCTCGCCTGGCTAGTTTTTTGTATTTTTTTTAGTAGAAACGGGGTTTCACCGTGTTAACCAGGATGGTCTCGATCTCCTGACCTTGTGATCCGCCCGTCTCGGCCTCCCAAAGTGCTGGGATTACAGGCTTGAGCCACCGCGCCCGGCCATGAACACTATTCTTTTAACCCAATTAATTAGTTTCAATTGCTTTTGTACATGGCACAAACTCAATGTCAGAACTTGTTATATTTACTCTTATACTTAGAAGACCTAGATACTTGCTAGCAAGCAGATAAAAATTAAGAACACACTTTAAAAACAGGGTTACTGTCAATAAAATAATGTTTATAATGATTTCTAGTACTCAGAAATAGTCACAGTTTAAGAACCTCGTTGCTTCTTTAAAGAAGGGTCAGAAGAGCTGGAATATCATTTATTGTTTATCCTCATCACTTCCCCTTACAGTTCTCTATAGTTATTTTGTTTTAATATATGTAGTTCTCCTTGCTTTGTGGGCCCTATGTCATCAACAAATGTCAGAGATTTTCTCCACTTTTCCTTGAGAGTTTCCTTGTAACAGGCCAACTCATTTCCCCCTTATCCTCAACACTTCATCCTTGGAACTAAATTCCTAAGGGTATCTTAAAAATATATATTTTTAAATTTCCATAGGTTTTGGGGGAACAGGTGATATTTGGTTACATGAGTAAGTTCTTTAATGGTGATTTGTGGAATTTTGGTGCAGCCATCACTGAGCAAGTATACACTGAACCCAAATTGTAGTCTTTTATCCTTCACCCCTCTCTCACCCTTTCCCCTGAGTCCCCAAAGTCCATTGTATAATTCTTATGTCTTTGCATCCTCATGGCTTAGCTCCCACTTATGAGTGAGAACATACAATATTTGGTTTTCCATTCCTGAGCTACTTCACTTTCTTTATCTGTCATTGATGGGCATTTGGGTTGGTTCCATGTCTTTGCTATTGTAAATAGTGCTGCAATAAACATATGTGTGCATGTATCTTTATAATAGAATGATTTATATTCCTTTGGGTATATACCCAGTAATAAGATTGCTGAGTCAATGGTATTTCTGGTTCTAGATCTTTGAGGAATCATCACATTGTCTTCCACAATGGTTGAACTAATTTACATTCCCACCAACAGTGTAAAAGCATCCCTATTTATCCACAGCCTTGCCAGCATCTGTTGTTTCTTGACTTTTTAATAATCTCTATTCTGACTGGCATGAAATGGTATCTCATTGTGGTTTTGATTTGCATTTCTCTAATGATCAGTGATATTGAGCTGTTTTTCATATGTTTGTTGGGCTGCATGTATGTCTTTTGAAAAGTGTCTGTTCATGTCCTTTGCCCACTTTTTAATGGGGTTGTTTTTTTCTTTCTTTTTTTTTTTTTTTTGAGGCGGAGTCTCCCTCTGTCGCCCAGGCTGGAGTGCAGTGGCCGGATCTCAGCTCACTGCAAGCTCCGCCTCCCGGGTTCACGCCATTCTCCTGCCTCAGCCTCCCGAGTAGCTGGGACTACAGGCGCCCGCCACCTCGCTCGGCTAGATTTTTGTATTTTTTAGTAGAGACGGGGTTTCACCGTGTTAGCCAGGATGGTCTTGATCTCCTGACCTTGTGATCCGCCCGTCTCGGCCTCCCAAAGTGCTGGGATTACAGGCTTGAGCCACCGCGCCCGGCCAAGGGGTTGTTTTTTTCTTATACATTTGTTTAAGTTCCTTGTAAATTCTGGATAGTAGACATTTGTCAGATGGGTAGATTGCAAAAATTTTCTCCCATTCTATAGGTTGCCTGTTTGCTCTGATGATACTTTTGTTTTGCTGTGCAGAAGCTCTTTAGTTTAATTAGATCCCATTTGTAAATCTTAGCTTTTGTTGCAATTGCTCTTGGTGGTTTCATCATAAAATCTTTGCCTAAGTTTTCTAGGGTTTTGGGTTTTACATTTAAGCTTTTAATCCATCTTGAGTTAATTTTTGTATTAGGTGTAAATAAGAGGTCCAGTTTCAGTTTTCTGCATATGGCTAGCCAGTTACTCCAGCACCATTTATTAAATAGGGAATTCTTTCCCCATTGCTTGTTTTTGTCAGGTTTGTCGAAGATCAGATGGTTATAGATGTGTGGTGTTATTTCTTAGGTCTCTGTTCTGTTCCACTGGTCTATATGTCTGCTTTGGTACCAGTACCATGCTGTTTTGGTTACTGTAGCCTTGTAGTATAGTTTAAAGTCAGGTAGCGTGATGCTTCCAGCTTTGTTAATTTTGCTTAAGATTGTCTTGGCTATACAGACTGTATTCAAGAGACCCATCTAACGTGCAGAGACACACAAAGGCTCAAAATAAAGGGATGGAGAAAAATTTACCAAGCAAATGGAAAGCAGAAAAATCAGGAGTTGCAATCCTAGTCTCTGACAAAACAGACTTTAAACCAACAAAGATTTAAAAAAATACAAAGAAAGGTATTACATAATGGTAAAGGGATCAATGCAACAAGAAAAGCTAACTATCCTAAATATATATGCACACAATACAGGAGCACCCAGATTCATAAAGTTCTTGGAGACCTACAAAGATACCTAGACTCCTACACAATAATAGTGGGAGATTTTAACATGCCACTGTCAATATTAGACAGATCAGTGAGACAGAAAAGTTAACAAGGATATTCAGGACTTGAACTCAGCTCTGGCTCAAGTGAACCTAATAGATATCTACAGAACTCTCCACCTCAAGACAACAGAATATATATTATTCTCAGCGCCACATGGCACTTACTCTAAAATCAACCACATAATTGGAAGTAAAACACTCCTCAGCAAATGCAAAAGAATGAAGATCATAACAAACAATCTCTCAAACCACAGTGCAATTAAATTAGAACTCAAGATTAGGATACTCACTCAAAACCACACAACTACATGAAAATTGAACAACCTGTTCCTGAATGGCTCCTGGGTAAATAATGAAATTAAGACAGAAATCAAGAAGTTATTTGAAACCAATGAGAACAAAGACACAACATATCAGAATCTCTGGGATGCAGCTAAAGCAGTGTTAAGAGAGAAATTCATAGCACCAAATGCCCACATTGGAAAGCTAGAAAGACCTCAAATCGACACCCTGATATCATAATTAAAATAACTAGAGAAGCAAGAGGAAACAAATCCAAAAGCTAGCAGGAGACAAGAAATAACTAAGATCAGAGAGGAACTGAAGGAAATAGAACACGAAAGACCCTTAAAAAAATCAATGAATCCAGGAGCTGTTTTTTCGAAAAAATTGATAAAATAGGGAGACCACTAGCTAGACTAACAAAGGAGAAAAGAGAGAAGAATCAAATAGACGCAACAAAAAATTATAAAAGGGATATCACCACTGACCCCACAGAAATACAAACTACCATTAGAGAATACTATAAACACCTCTATGCAAATAAACTAGAAAATCTAGAAGAAGTGGATAAATTCCTGGACACATACACCCACACCCTCCCAAGACTAAACCATGAAGTCAAATCCCTGAATAGACCAATAACAAGTTCTGGAATTGAGGCAGTAACAAATAGCCTACCAACCAAAAAAAGCCCAGGACCAGATGGATTCACCACTGAATTGTACCAGAGGTACAAGGAGGAGCTGGTACCATTCCTTTTGAAATATTTCCAAACAATTGATAAGGAGGGACTTCTCCCTAAGTCATTTTAAGAGGCCAGTATCATCCTGATACCAAAACCTGGCAGAGACACAACAAAAATGAAATCTTCAGGCCAATATCCCTGATTAACCTCAATGCAAAAATCCTCAATAAAATACTGGCAAACTGAATCTAGTAGCACATAAAAAAGCTTATCCACCACGATCAAGTCAGCTTCATCCTGGGATGCAAGGCTGGTTCAGCATATGCAAATCAATAAACATAATTCACCACATAAACAGAACCAATGACAAAAACCACATGATTATCTCAATAGATGAAGAAAAGGCCTTTTGTAAAATTCAACATCCCTTCATGTTAAAAACTCGCAATAAGCTAGGTGTTGATGGAACATATCTCAAAACAATAAGAGCTATTTGTGATAAACCCACAGCCAATACTGAATAGTCAATAGCTGGAAGCATTTCCTTTGAAAACTGGCACAAGGATGCCCTCTCTCACCACTCCTACTCAACATAGTATTGGAAGTTCTGGCCGGGGCAATCAGGCAAGAGAAATAAATACACTGTATTCAAATAGGAAGAGAGGAAGTCAAATCCTTAAACTGACAAGCAACTTCAGCAAAGTCTCCGGATACAAAATAAATGTGCAGAAATCACAAGCATTTCTATACACCAATAATAGACAAGCAGAGAGCCAAATCATGAGTGAACGTCCATTCACAATTGCTATGAAGAGAATAAAATACTTAGGAATACAGCTAACTAGGGACACGAAGGATCTCTTCAAGGAAAACTACAAACCACTGTTCAAGGAAATAAAAGAGGACACAAACAAATGGAAAAGCATTCCATTCTCATGGATAGGAAGAATCAGTATCATGAAAATGGCCATACTGCCCAAAGTAATTTATATATTCAATGCTATTTCCATCAAACTACCATTGACATTCTTCACAGAATTAGAAAAATCTACTTTAAAATTAAACAGAATCACTCACTCTTTTCATTCCTCTTCGTGAGTGCTGCAGACTGCAACTGCTTCCAGTTGGCGTCATGGCCCCTCTGAAAAACATTTTTTCAGTATTAACCTGGTATTTTGCAGCTTCACTAAACTCACATCTTAATTTTAGTTGTTCTTTTATAAAGTGCATCGAATTTTCTGTGTAGATGATTGCATCATTTGCTCATAAATACATTTTAAATTCTTTTTAGTCTGGATGCCTTTTATTTCTTTTTCTTGCCCGATTGCACTTGCTACCACCTTCAATACAATGTTGGAAAGAAGTAGTGAAAGTAAACATCCCTGTATTAGTCCTGATGTTGGCTGCAGATTTTTCGAAGACGTACTTTATCAGTTTGAGAAAATTCCTTTCTATTCTTATTTTTCTGTGAGTTTTTAAAAAACAGAAATGAATGTTTGATTTTATCAAATGCTTTTACAGTATTTATTAGTATAACCATGTGATTTTTCTCAGTTTGTTAATATGGGGAATGCCAGTGTTTGATTTTTTTTTTCATAGCGCCTCCCTGCATATGCAAGTTTTTCTACTCTCATGACATTTACTATTACCTCCAAGCCATTAAATTCCATCTTTAAGTCTTGTACTGGAAAAGCATTAAATAAAGAGTTTAAATGTGTGGAGATAGAGAACATTTTATATCAGTGGAATGATTTTAGTTTCAAGCCCTTATAGGGAATCCATTCTGTTTATACAAACTTTTTTCCTAAACTACTCCTCATGACAAACCATTGATAAAAGGCAGATTGCTGATGCTTCCTTTACCTCTTTTCAAAAATAATTCATGTGCAGAGCTTTTTGATGAGCTCCCAATTTTTGGCTTATTTATTTTAATTAACTAAAGTCCATTGTTTACATTAGAGTTCACTATTTGTATTGTACATTCTATGGGTTTCAGCAAACATATAATGTCATATAGCCAACATTAAGTATCATACAGAATAATTTTACTGTTGTAAAAATTCCCTGTGCTTCACCTATTCGTCTCTCTTCCCTGGACTCTTGGCAACCACTGATCTTTTAGTTTCTATAGTTGTGTTTTTTACAGAATGTCATATGGTTGGAATCATATAGTAGGTAGTCTTTTCAGATTGGTTTCCTTCACTTAGCAATATCTATTGAAGGTTCCTCCATATCTTTTCATGACTTCAAAGATTACCTCTTTTTAGTGCTAAATAATATTCTATTGTCTGGATTTACCACAGCTTATTTATCCTTTCATCTACTGAGGGGCATCTTGACTGCTTCCAAGTATTGACAATTATAAATACAGCTGCTATAAATATTTGTGTGCAGGTTTTTGTGTGGACATGAATTTTCAACCCATTTGGCTAAATCCAAGGAGCACAGTTCCTGAATCATATGGTAAAAGTTTGTTTAATTTTGGAAGAAACTGCCAAACTGTCTTCCAATGTGGCCGTACCATTTTGCAGTCCCACAAGCAACGAATCAGAATCCCTGTTGTTCCACATCCTTGCCAGCATTTGATAGTGTTAGTGTTTTGTATTTTGGTCATTCTAATAGGGGTATAATGGTATCTCATTGTTGTTTTAATTTGTAATTCCCTAATGACCTATGATATTGAGCATCTTTGCATAAGCTTATTTGCCATGTGTATATCTTTGTTGGTGAGATATATGTTCAGGTCTTTTGCCCATTGTTAAAGTAGGGTTACTCATTTACTTATAGTTGAGCTTTAAGTGTTCTTTGTGTATTTTGGATAACAGTCTCTTTTACAAGTATTTTCTCCCAGTTTGTGACTTGTCATTTCATTCTCTTGACAATGTCTTCCACAGAGCAGAAGTTTTTAATTTTTATGAAGTCAAGCTTATCAGTTATTTCTTTTATGTATTATACCTCTGATTTTGTACTGGAAAGGTCATCCCCATACCCAATGTCACCTAGATTTTCTCCTATGTTATCTTCTAGGAGTTTTGCATTTGCATTTTACTTTCAGGTTTATGATTTATCTTGAGATTTTTTTTTGGTGAAAGATGTAAGGTTTACATCTATATTCGTGGGGTTTTTTTTGCGTATATGGGTGTCCAGTTGTTCCAGCACTATTTGTTTAAAAGGCCCTTTTTGCTCCACTCTATTGCCTTTGCTTCATTGTTAAAGATCAGTTGACTATATGTGGGTCTATTTCTGGGCTTTCCATTATATTCCATGAATCTATTTGTCTATTTTTTCATCATTACCACACAGTCTTGATTACTATAGCTTTATAGTAAGTCTTGAAGTCTAGTGGCGTGAGTACTCCAGCTTTGTTCTCCTTTAATACTATGCTAGCTATTTTGGATCTTTCACCTCACCATATAATTTTTAGAATAAGGTTGGTAATAACCATAAAATAAAATGCTGAGATTTTGATTAGGACTGCTTTGTATCTATGGAACTAGTTGAGAAGAACTGACATCTTCACAATATTGAGTCTTCCTACCAAAGAGCATGGAATATTTCTTCATTTATTCAGTTTTTCTTTTATTTCTTTCATCAGGGTTTAGACGTTTTTCTTTCTCTCTCTCTCTTTCTTTCTTTCTTTCTTTCTTTCTTTCCTTTTCTTTTCTTTTTCTTTTCTTTCTTTCTTTTTTTTTTTTTTTTGGATTCTTACTCTATCATCCAGGCTGGCGTGCAGTGGCGTGATCCAGGCTCACTGAAACCTCTGCCTCCTGGCTTCAAGTATTCTTGTACCTTAGTGATCCAAGTAGCTGAGACTAGAGGTGTGTGTCACCATGCCTGGCTAATTTTTGTATTTTTAGTAGAAACAGGGTTTCACCATGTTGGCCAGGCTGGTCTTGAACTCCTGAACTCAAGTGATCCACCCACATCTGCCTCCCAAAATGCTGGAATTACAGGCATGAACCACCATGCCTGGCCATGGATTTTGCAGTTTTTCTTATACAGATCTTGTACAGATTTTGTTAGATTTATACCTGTGTTTCATTCTTTTGGGTACTAATGTAAATGATGGTGTGTTTTAAATTTCCAGTTCAACTTGTTCATTGTCGGTATATAGGAAAATGATTGAATTTTATATATTAAGTCTATATCCTGCAACCTTGTTGTAATCACTTATTAGTTCCAGGAGATTGCTTTTTTTTTGTATCACAGAAAATGTTTATTTTATATTTATTGAAACAGCACTTTGAGTTAAACAGATTTTTATCACATCAATCTTGTGCATATGTAAAGAAAATGTATGAAATAAATTGGTTAAGTCATAATTATAACTTCATATTCTGAGTCCAACTCTTCTTACTCACTTTTCAAACCACAGTCATTGATGTCTATATTTTTTCACACAATGTCTCCCCCGGTGTTGTCAAGAGTACTGGTTATGCAGCACTTTTTGACAGAGTACTCCAACAGTGTCTTCTGTTTAATGGCAGTGGGGAGCTTTGGACAAAACGATGTTTGATGCCTTAATAATAGTACTGCTAAACACTACTGTCACACCAGCCTCTTGTTGCTATGAATTTTGTTTCATCAGTTCCCAGGATTTTGACAATTTCTAGTTCCAGGAGATTGTTTAATGAGTCTTTTGGATTTTCAACATAGACAATCACATCATCAGTGAAGATAGACAGCTTTAGTTCTTCCTTCCCAATATGTATGCCTTTTATTTTCTTTCCTTATTGCCTCAACAATGCTGATTTCCAGCATAATATTGAAAAGGAGTGGTGAAAGGGGACATCCTTGCCTTTTTACTGATCCTAGTGGGAAAGCTTCTAGTTTCTCACCCTTAAGCATAATGTTAGCTGTAGGCTTTTTGTAGATGTTCTTTATCAAATTAAGGGAGTTTCCCTCTATTCCTAGTTTGCTGAGAGTTTTTTGAAAAAACTCATGAATGGGGCTGAGTTTGGTGGCTCATGCCTGTAATCCAAGCACTTTGGGAGGCTGAGGTGGAGGTGGGCGGATCCCCTGAGGTCAGGAGTTTGAAACTAGCCAGGCCAACATGATGAAACCCCATCTCTACTAAAAATACAAAAAAATTATCCGGGTGTGGTGGCGGGTGACTGTAGTCCCAGCTACTCGGGAGGCTGAGGCAGGAGAATGGTGTGAACCCGGGAGGCGGAGCTTGCAGTGAGCCGAGATTGTGCCACTGCACTCCAGCCTGGGCGACAGAGCGAGACTCCGTCTCAAAAAAACAAAACAAAACAAAACAAAACAAAAATTAGCCAGGCATGGTGGTGCACACCTGTAGTCTCAGCTACTTGGGAGGCTGAGGTAAGAGAATCACTTGCACCTGGGATGTGGAGGTTGCAGTAAGACGAGATCATGCTAACTGCACTCCAGCCTGGGTGGCAGAGCAAGATTGTCTCAAAAACAAACAAACAAACAAACAAACAACAACAACAAAAAAACCTCATGAATGAGTGTTGGTTTTGTCAAATGCTTTTTCTGCATCTATTGATATGATCATGTGATTTTCTTCTTTAACTTGTTGATGTGATGAGTTACAAAAACTGATTTTCAAATGTCAAACCAGCCTTGAATATGTGGGATAAATCCCACTTGGTCATGATGTATAATTCTTTTTATACATTGTTGGATTCAATTTGTTAATATTTTGTTGAGGGTTTCTGTATCTATGTTCATAAAATAAAACTGATAAGAGATGTTGGTCTGTAGGGTTTTTTTTCTTCTATGTCATTGTCTGGTTTTTGGTGTTAGGGTAATACTGACCTTATAATGAGTTAGAAGGTAGTCCCTCTGCATCTGTCTTCAGGAATAGATTGTAAGGAAATGCTGTAATTTTTTCACCATTATTTGGCAAAATGCACCAGTGAACCCATCTGTGTACTTTCTGTTTTAAAAAGTTATTACTTTTTTATTCAATTTCTTTAATAGATGTAGGTCTATGCCAATTGCCTGTTTCTTCTTGTGTGAGTTTTGGTAGATGTGTCTTTCAGGAAATTGGTCCATTTTATCTAGGCTACCAAATTTGTGGATGTAGAGTTGCTCATAATATTTCTTTTATTATCCTTTTAATGTCCATGGTGTCTGTAGTGATGTTCCCTCTTTCATTTCTGGTATTAGTGATTTGTGTCTTCTTTCTTTTTTTCTTAACCTAGCTAGAGACTTATTTTATTTATTTTTTCAAAACACCAGCTTTTGGTTTTGTTGATTTTCTTTATTGATTTTCTGTTTTCAATTCCATTGGTTTTGCTCTAATTTTTAATTATTTATTATCTTCTTTTACTTTGGATTTAATTTACTCTTCCTTTTCTAGTTTCCTAAGGTTGAAACTGAGATTATTGATGTTGATCTTCTTTTCTTTTTTTTTTTTTTTTTTTTTTGAGACGGAGTCTCGCTCTGTGGCCCAGGCTGGAGTGCAGTGGCCGGATCTCAGCTCACTGCAAGCTCCGCCTCCCGGGTTCATGCCATTCTCCTGCCTCAGCCTCCAGAGTAGCCGGGACTACAGGCGCCCGCCACCTCGCCCGGCTAGTTTTTTGTATTTTTTAGTAGAGACGGGGTTTCACCGGGTTAGCCAGGATGGTCTCGATCTCCTGACCTTGTGATCCGCCCGTCTCGGCCTCCCAAAGTGCTGGGATTACAGGCTTGAGCCACCGCGCCCGGCCTTGATCTTCTTTTCTAAAATATGCATTTAATGTTAGTAAGTTTCCCTGTAGGTACTGCTTTTGCTGCACCCCACAGATTTTTATGTGTGGTACTTTCATTTTCATTTAGTTCAAAATACTTTTTATATCTATCTTGGAATTTTTTCTTTGACCTATGTATTATTTAGAACTAGGTCATTTAATCTCTTAAGTATTTGGGGGTTTTCCAGCTATCTTTCCTTATTTATTTCCAGATTATTCCATTGTGGTCTGTGAGCAGATATTATATGATTTCTATTCTTTTAAATTTGTCACGATGTATTTTATGGCTCAGAATGTGGTCTGTCTTGAAGAATGTTCCATGTGAACTCGGGAAGACTGTATCCACTGTTGCTGGATGAAACTTGGTAGATGTCAGTCATGCTCAGCTTAATTAATGGTGCTGTTGAGTTTAACTCCATCCTTACTGACTTTTTATCTGCTGAGTTTGTCCATTTCTGATGAGTGTTGAAGTCTCCAACTATAATAGTGGAGTCATTTATTTCTCTTGCAGTTCTATCAGTTTTTCCTCATATATTTTGATGCTCTGTTATTAAGTGCATACATATTAAGGATTGTGTTATGTCTCTTTGAAGAAATGACCTCTTTATCATATGTAATATTCCCCCTTATCCCTGATAGTTTTTCTTGCTCTGAAGTCTTTTCTGTCTGAAATTAGTATAGCTATTCCAGTTTTCTTTGGATTAGTGTTAGCATGGTATATCTTTCTCCATCTCTTTTAAAAAATCTATTAAGTTGGTTTCTCTAATACAGGAACAGAAAGCCAAATACCACATGTTCTCACTTACAAGTAGGAGCTAAATCATGAGAACACATGCATTCCAAGAGAGGAACCACAGACACTGGGGCCTATCAGAGGGTGAAGGGTGGGAGGAGGGAGAGGATCAGAAATAACAACTACTGAGTGCTAGACTTAGTACCTGGGTGATGAAATAATCAGTATAACCAACCTCCATGACATGAGTTTACCTATATAAAAAATCTGGACATGTACCTCTGAACCTAGAATAAAAATTAAAAAAATAAAATGGGTTTCTTGTATACAGCATATAGTTGGGCCTTATTTTCTGATCCGTGCTTAATATCTCTTTTATTGATATATTTAGACTGTTGATGTTTAAAGTAATTATTGATATATTTGTATTAATATCTACACTTTTTAAAACTATTTTCTATTTGTTGCTTTTGCTCTTTGTTCCTATTGTTGTCTTCTACTCTTTTTCTGCCTTTTGCACTACTAATTGAGCATTTGATGATTCTATTTTCTCAACTTTCTTAGTATATCAGCTATACCATTTTGTTTCTTGCTTTTTCAAGTGGTTGCCTTAGACTTTGCAATATGCATTTAAAACTAACCCAGGTCCATTTTCAGATAACATTATACCACTTCACAGGTAGTGCAAATACCTTCTAATGAAATAAAATAAAAATACTATTCCTCCCTCCCATTCTTTGTGTCAGTACTGTCATTCATTTCACTTATACATATGCATGCCCACACACACATACACCCACCCCCACACACAAGCATACATAATCGAATAAAGATGCTCCTTGACTTATGATGGGGTCATGTTTTGAGTGTATTGAATGTATATCACTTTCATATTATCATAAAGTTGAAAATCATAAATGAGACCATCTAAGTTGGGGACCATCTGTACATTGTTACAATTATTATTTGAACAAACTGTTTTATTAGTTAAATCAATTAAGAATAAAAAAGTTTTTATTTTAGCTTTACTTATTCCCTCTCCAGTTCTCCTCCTTTTTAAAAATGCTGATCTGAGTTTCTGACCTAGATCATTTTTTTTTTTGTCTCCAAAGAATATCTCTTAAGATTTCTTGCAAGGCGGGTCTACTGGCAACAAATGTCTTTCATATCTTTTTGTCTGAGAAGTTCTTTACGTTTGAAGGATAATTTCACAGGGTAAAGAATTCTAGGTTGTTGTTTTTTCCTCTCAACACTTTAAACATTTCACTCTACTCTCTTCTTGCTTGCATGACTTCTGAGAGGTCAGATATAACTCTTAACTTTTCTACAAGTAATATTTTTTTTTTCTGGCATTTTCTTTATTTTTGATTTTCTCCGGTTTGAATATGATATATCTGAGTGTAGTTTTTTATCCTGCTTGGTGTTCTCTGAGCTTCCTGGACCTGTGGTTTGGTGTCTCATATTAATTTTGGGGAAATTTTCCATCATTATGATTTCAAATATTTATTGAGTCACTTTCTCTCTTGTCCTTCTGGCATACTTATTAATGTGTATGTTACACTTTTTGTAGTTGTCTCACAGTTCCTGGATATTCTGTTCTTTTTAAAGTCTTTTTTCTCTTTGCTTTTTCATTTTGGATGTTTCCATTTATATATCCTAAAGCTCAGAATTTTTTTCCTCAGCCATGTCCAGTCTACTAAGGAGCCCATCAAAGACATTTTTTATTTCTGCTATAGTTTTTTTTTTTTATTTTTAGCTTTTTAAAATTCTTTTTTAGAATTTCCTTCTCTGTACTTGCATTGCTCATCTATTCCTGCATGCTTTGTACTTTACCCATTAGAGCCCTTAGCATCGGTAATAGGGTTCTTCAGAGAAGCAACCAATAGGAGATACACACACACACACGTGCACACGCGTGCTTTATTATAAGAAAGTGGCTTATGTGATTATGGAGGCTAGTCCAGTCGAGTTTCTGGAGGTAAAACTCACAAAAGTATAGAATCCTCTCTGTACCTGGGCCCCTCTCAGGTTTTTTACTTCAAACTTGTCTATGTTGAACTTTAGCAATTAGTCAATTAAAATTCAGGTTTTTCTACCCCTGTATTGGTTCCCGTGGAGGTTTCAGCTCATGGTTTTCTGCTTTGGTAAGTTGTGGTTCTTCGTCCTTGCCTGTCTGTCACTCCAATTTTTGGGAAAATGATTTGCTGTCTAACTTAACTTCTCTGAAAGATCTAAGATGAGTTGGTGATTTTTCCATTTGTTCAGTTGTTTACTTTTTGTTAGGATGGAGTGACAACTTCCATGCTAGGCTGGCTCTTTTATTATTGTTATTATTCTTTCATCAATCCTGCATTTCCAAACATCTTATTGCTTTGAGACATGTTCTTGTTGACCAAATCATATTCATCCAATCCCCCCAAATCAATATATTTTTGCTTCTGCCAGTGAAACATAATGTATGAAACATTCTCAAAATGCTTGATTACATAGAATCTCTTACAAGTACTTGCTCTGAATCTGACAGTTTCTTCTTATTTTAATATATTTCCATCCTTAGCAATGCTACGCAAGAAATCTGATTTTTACTAAACTTATTTAAGTGGCTTCATTATCTCCAAATCAGTGGTTAGAGGAAGAGCCTGTGTGGCCTTCAGGTACGGATAACTCTGTGCCCCAAAAAGGGATACTCAAACTTTACCATGATGACGAATGAGCAGAGTGAATTGATACCTAGGAGACTCTGGGGATAGAGCTAGAAGGAGCCTGATACTAGTGGGAAATTCGGTTCCTTCGAGATCATGTGTTTTATCTTAAAAATTTATTTAAGTTTTGTATTCTCCTTCATGCTATATCAGTGTAATTATCATGTAAACATAATATTTTTAATGCCTCTTAATGCGTAATCCTGTGATCTATCCCAAGCATGTGTACCACAAGGTACAAACACTTTATATCAGTAAGAATATAACTATGACTACATTTGACAAAGACTCCAAACAATAGAAACTTAAACAAGACAGAAATCGAATTCTCTGTCATGTAGAAGTTCCAAGCTGATATGGCAGGTTGGCTCTGTGAAGTCTATCTGGGGCTCAGGTTTCCTCTGTCTTGTTACTCTACAATCCTTAGGCAATTGACTACTTGCAAATGGTCCATAAGATTAGGGATCAGTGCAGAGGCTATTGTATTGATACAAATTATGTTAGCTTGGATTAGCCCAGTGAAGGTAAAGATGGAGAAACCTGAATAGATTCAACAGATGTTTAAGAGAAAAATAGACATAACTTACTGGTGATTGGTTATGAGGGGTGATGAGGTGAGAGACAGAAAGTTACCAAGGATGTGTTCTACCTGGTAAGAGTAGATGGTGATGATTGTCATAGAGACAGGGAAAGCTGGAAGAGGAACAGAGTTAAGGAAAAAGATCATGAGTTTGATTTTGAATATGTTGAGATAATACTGATTAGTCATTAAGAACATGGGTTCTGTAAAGACAAAGCATATGATTATTTCAAAAGATGCAGAAAAGGCTTTTGATAAAATTCAACATCTATTCATGGTAAAAACTCTCAATAAACTGGGTATTAAAGGAACATACCTCAAAAGAATAAGAGCCATATATGACAAACTCACAGCCAATATCATATTGAATAGGCAAAAGCTGGAAGCATTCCCCTTGAAAACTGGCACAAGACAAAGATGCCCTCTCTCCTATTCAACATAGTATTGGAAGTTCTGGTCAGGGCAGTTGGGCAAGAGAAAGAAATAAAGGGTATGCAAATAGGAAGAGAGACAGTCAAACTATCCCTGTTTGCAGATGTTTATGGCTTTTATTTTCTAATCCCAATTCTAGAAAACCCCATCATCTCAGCTCAAATACTTCTTAAGCTGATAAGCAACTTCGGCAAAATCTCAGGATACAAAATCAATGTGCAAAAATTTCTGGCATTCCTATACATCAACAACAGTCAAGCAGAGAGCCAAATCATGGATGAACTCCCATTAACAATTGCCACAAAAAAAAAATACTGAGGAATACACCTAACAAGGGAAGTGAAGGACCTCTTCAAGGAGAACTGTGAACCACTGCTCAAAGAAATCAGAGATGACACAAACAAATGGAAAAACATCCCATGCTCATGGATAGGAAGAATCAATATCCTCAGGATGTCCATATTGCCCAAAGCAATTTACATATTCAATGCTATTTGCATTAAACTACCATTGACATTCTTCACAGAACTAGAAAAAACTATTTTAAAATTCATACAGAACCAAAAAGATCCTGAATAGCCAAGGCAATCTTAAGCAAAAAGAACAAAGCTGGAGGCATCATGCTGCCCAACTTCAAAGTAGACTGCAGGGTTACAGTAACCAAAACAGCATGATACCGGTACAATAACAGATATGTTGACCAATGTAACAGAATAGAGAACCCAGAAATAAGACAGCACACCTACAACTATCATATCTTTGACAAACCTGAAAAAAACAAGCAATGAGGAAAGGATTCTCTATTTCATAAATGGTGCTGGGATAACTGGCTAGCCATATGCAGAAAATTGAAACTGAATCCCTTCCTTATACCGTATACAAAAGTTAACTCAAGATGGATTAAAGACTTAAATGTAAAACCCAAAACTATAAAAATCCTAGAAGAAAACCTAAGCAATACCATTCAGGACATAGGCACGGGCAAAGATTTTATGACAAAAACATCAAAGGCAATCACAACAAAAGCAAAAGTTGATAATTGGGATCTAATTAAACTAAAGTGCTTCTGCACAGTGAAAGAAACTATCAACAGAGTAAATAAACAGACAACCTGCAGAATGGGAGAAAATTTTTGCGAACTATGCATCTGATAAAGGTCTAATATCCAGCATCTATAAGGAACTTAAACAAATATACAAGAAAAAACAACCCCATTAAAAAGTGGGCAAAGGACATGAAAAGACAAATCTCAAAAGAAGGCATACATGTGGCTAACAATCATATAAAAAAGCTCGACATCACTGATCATTAGAAAAATGCAAATCAAAAACCACAATGAGATGCCATCTCACACCAGTCAGAATGGCTATTAAAAAGTTAAAAAATAACGTGCTGGTGAGGTTGTGGAGAAAACGGAATGCCTCTACACTGTTAGGAGTGTAAACTAGTTTAATTATTGTGGAAGACAGTGTGGTGATTCCTCAAAGACCTAGAGACAGAAATACCATTTGACCCAGGAGTCATATTACTGGGTATATGCCCAAAGGACTATAAATCATTCTATTATAAAGACACACGCACATGTATGTTCATTGTAGTACTATTTGCAATAGCTAAGACATGAAATCAACCTAAATGTCCATCAATAATAGACTGAATACAGAAAATATAGTACATATACACCATGGAATACTATGTAGCCCATAAAAGGAGTGAGATCATGTTTTTGCAGGGACATGGATGGAGCTGGAGACCATTAGCAAACTAACATAGGAAGAGAAAACCAAATATGGCATGTTCCCACTTATAAGTGGGAGTTAAATGATGAGAACACATGAACACATAGAAGGGAGCAATGCACACTGGGGCCTACCAGAGGGTGGAGGGTGGGAGGAGGGAGAGGATCTGGAAAAATAACTAGTGGATGCTAGGCCTAAAACCTGGGTGATGAAATAATCTGTATAACAAACCCCCAATGACACAGGTTTGCCTTTGTAACAAACCTGCACATCCTGCACATGTACCCCTGAACTTAAAATAAAAGTTAAACAAAACAAAACAAAACATGGGTTCTTGAGTCAGATTGGCTTGGATTGAATCTTGGTTCCACAAATTACTACATGCATAATTTAGAGGTGAGTTGTTAACCCTCTCTGTGCCTGAGCTTTATCTGCAAAACGCAGCTAATACTACTTTATGTGATTTCCCTGAGGATTAAATAACTTAGTATATGTAAAGTGATTAGAGTAGCACTAGGGACAGAGTAAATTTTTAATAATGAGTAGCTATGATGTCAAATCTGAAATACGTTTGAGAATTTAGTAGAGTTATCAAGTAGGCAGTTGGATATATGGGAATTCAGAGTGGCCACCAGGGCTGGGCAGAGTTAAAAGAGTTATAAGTGGGCAGAGTTAAAAGAGTTAACATAGCAGGTCTGACAACAATCCTTTGAAAGGCTATATTGCAAGGTTGGACCTTGGCTGACATCTGAAAACCTGGATTTCAGCAGTCTTTTCACCATTCCTAGGACTGATAATAGTGGCTCACTGTGCCTAAATTGTTTGTATAAACAGTGTGGTTTTTTGCTGAATACTTGTTTTCCTCATGGGAGTCTGGAATTTTGGTACATGCTAAGCAGAGGATATCTACATGACCCATCTTCAATAAAAACCCTGGTCACTGAGTCTCTAAGGAGCATCCTTGGCAGACAAGATTTCACATGTATTGTCACATTTTGTTGCTGGAGGAAATAAGCGTGTCCTGTATGGCACCACTGGGAAAGGAATCTTAGAAGCTTGTACCTGATTTCCTCCAGAGAGCACTCTGTATGTCTTTTCCCTGTGCTGATTTTGTTTGTATCCTTTCACTGTAACAAATTTTAGCCACAAGTATGACTATATGCTGAGTCCTGTGATTCCTCCCAGTGAGTCAAACTTAAGATTTTAAATTCTGTCTTCAGATCTTGTTATACTATAATATGTATAAGTCTAGAAAATGTTAGCAATACATTTTTATGGAGCCTTTGATTAATATTTAGTCCCATTACAAACTTAATTAAACTCCTTAGCCCCATTTTACCAATGAAGAAATTGAGGATCAGAGAGGTTAGGTTCCTTGCTCAAGGTCCCAAGGTTCTAGGTCTGCCTGATTCCTCAGCCCCACACTCTTTCCATTAAACCACATTCTTTCATAATAATGTTGTATATTTTATTTCACAGGCTCCACCTTCTTTTCTTGTGGCTCTACTTGCCCCTATTTTCTTAAAATCTGCAAAATAATGTTTAGACTGTCATTAGGAGACAAGTTCCACGGAAAGATTACTCGAAGTCTCTTGATATTTTTCTCCCCACGGGGGAACTCTGCAGGTGAATCTCTGCCCAGTTGAGAGAGGTACATGGCTTGGAGGCAGGCCTTTCACTTCCTCTTTCCTAGTAAACATCAGTTTCTGGGGAGCTACTGTCTCTTAGAAATAGATCCCACTTAAAGGGCCAGAACAGTAGGGGTAGCCCCAGCTTAAAAACCCCTTCAGGCTATGAAAGATCCTATCTTCCTTGAAGCTGTCATTTTCCAAGCTGCCTGTCCTTATAGCATCGTAAAGAGCCAGACAACAGGAGCCCAGTCCTGTTGGCGTCAGTACAGATCCTCTGAGATCTGATTCCGTGCTCTGACTTAGTACTTCACAAGGATGTTCTGCCTTGCTGAGCGCTGGATTGTCCTGCTGTGAATCATGTTGGGACAGGGTGGCTGTGTAAACAGAAATGACATCTACAGCTCAGCATCTGTAAAACGAGTGAAATGTTGCCATGATAAGTGGTAAGAGACTGGCTTTGGAGTGGGACAGAACTGAGTGTATATTCCAAGCTCTACCTCCTACTAGATCATAACCAAACCACCATCAGCTGTGTCTACATCTGTACAAGGTCAAAACCTACCTCTCAGGATCTTTGTGGGATGACATATGTAAAGAGTCCAGCACCAGTTAGAGATTTGATCAAGGCTATGATTGAAATCATCTGTCCACGTGTTTCCCCCTCAATATTATGAACTAGCTGCTCAAGGGCAGGGACTCTGCATCATCTGTGTCGCCCATACATCCTGAATACCACCCAGAACATAACAGATGTCAGTAAATGCTTGTGAAGCAAAGCTAAACCAGGCCTGTCTCTTTTTAAAATTTTTGTGGGTACACAGTAGGTGTATATATTTATGGGTTACATGATAAATTTTGATAGAGTCATGCAATGCATAATAATCACATCAGGGTAAATAGGGTATCCATCTACTCAAGCATTTATTATCCTTTGTGTTACAAACAATTCAATTTCATTCTTTTAGTTATTTTAAAATGTACACTTAAATTATTTTTTATTATAGTCACCCTGTTGTGTTATCAAACACCAGATCTTATTCATTCTTTCTATTTTGTACCCATTAACCATCCCCACTTTTCCACCACCCCCAACAACGCCCTCCCAGCCTCTAGTAATTATCCTTCTAGTCTCTATCTCCATGAGTTCAATTACTTTAATTTTTAACTCTCACAATTAAGTAAGAACATGTGAAGTTGGGCCTGTCTCTTCATCTGAAAAGTGAGGGGTTTCAACTTGTGGGTTCTTTGTAACTCTGACATTCTGTGTTTCTATGGAAACTGATGATGTGTCTATGTTGATATCAACCTCCTTTACACAGAAGTTAAACTGGCTACACTGTGACAATTTTCATGATTTGTTTTATAGTGTGTCTTTGAGCTGCATATGACTAAGGCTGGGGGAGATACGGTTTCTTACTCTCCGCCAGATTGGATGACACAGAAACAGAAGTTTCACACACGATAGCCTTGGTACCATAGTAATATGATTATCCATAAAAAACAGCATTCACTCTTTTATGAAAACACAGCATGCACAAAAAATGTTTATACTCTTTGCAAAATATTATGTAATATTTGTTGAATCCTATCACAATGAGTCTTTTACCTCAGATAATTTGAAAACCATTGACTTATAAGAGCTCAGCACTACAGATAGTAAGAAGTGTCTCTCCCTGTCAAGCCATGAACTTTAGCAGATTAGTGGCGATAAAAATTCACACATTTATGTGTAGTCGAGGTGAAACCTGATGGAGATAAATTTCTTAGTTTTGGATACTACTGTGGCTCACACCACATCATCAATCCACAGATATTTCTGAAAAATCTCCAGTAGAAGTTTGTAAATATCCCTTGCCCAGCACAGGATCCTCCTCCTTGCCCCTCAGTCCTGGAGCTAGTCTTCCATACAAACCTGGCCCTGAAGTGTTCTTCACATGCATCAGGACAGCCTCTAGTCATATCAAGGGTCCTTTACTTCTTTTCTGCTCATATCTATGACTATCCCAGTCACACCCAGAGACACACACTCTTTGTTCAGGACCGTTACATACCAAAGCCCTTACTTCACCCAGTACACATAAGGACAACACTTAACCTGACCCTGCTTGACACAACCTGCCACTCTTCACATATTTAAGCAGAAACCCCTACCCATACCCCAGGGTCCTCTTCATTACTTTCAAGCTTCTAGTCAGTGAAGCTCTGGCTGAGGTCCTTTTCTGCCTCACAGGCAGAACAGACACAAATATAGTAACCTGAGTCCACATCAAGATACATTCCATTCCTAAAAGCCCGCCTAGAATCTTCCATGCTCAGGCCAGCGTCCTTCCCAACATATAGGCAACTACATAGTAAGACTTAAAGCATCAGAAGCAAGAGTCTTTCTAGTCTATACGGACAGTTATCTATTCAGTGTTGACTATGCCAGTTATCTTCCCTGGAATACCTCTCTCGCTAGTTCTCTTAACACAAGACCTTTCTCTTCTCTAGCTCCAAATCCATGTATCCAACTGCAACTGCCTGCTGCACATCTCTGCTTGAATGTCCCACAGACATCTTTAATTTAGTAGGAGTATAACAACTCATCTTCACTCAAACTTGCTTCTCTTTGACTCTGTTCTTTATGCCCTCTTGCCAGTGCATAGAGTCAACATCATTCTCACCCCTCCCCAGACTAGTGTCTTCTCAGCCTTCATCACACTAGAGTTTACTCATTACTTCACGCAAACCTTTCCACATATCTCTGCTCCAACCTGAGTAATTCCTTTCAATTCAAGTAGACTCCTCACTGCCTTAAAGTTGAGACTACTACATTAGTAACAGTAGGCTTATTGTAACCCTAATTGATTTTCATAATTCCATGATAGTGTTAGAAAGGATTCCTTAGAGCTACATTTATACCAATGTTTGTCAAATGTGTATGTGTTGTAAAATGGCTTCTACACTGATCACATCTAATTTATTTTGTTCTTTTGTTAATTGAACATTCTTTAATGAGAAAACACACTAGATGTTAGCATTGTGAACCAGTATACTGAGCATGGACTGGCATAAAGTTAACAACTCTGATAATTTTTCTTCAAATTTCATTTGTTGAAGTATTATGTACTTCATGCATAATGAAGATGTATGAAGTGCATAATACCATCTTTCACAGCATAATTTGTTTTTCCATTTTTCAGGATTAAAGGGCATGTGTTAATCAACAATTTTTTAAAATGTTGTCCATTGATAAAAATAGCATTATCATCAATTTTTATTCCCTTCCTCAAGACTACATATGATGACTCCACTTGTTCCTGTGCTGGAAGAGTATTTGGTAATATCCATATAAAAGAATCAGATTCTTCAGGGGATGAAATTAATCTCAAAAGATAGTCATGGCAAGTACTATAATAATTATCCCCTTCAAGTCATATTTTTTCCTGTTTATAGATAACATTATCCCTTTCAAGAATAACCTTGAAACATAAATGGAAAAGTTTTTGATTAATTTGATTAATTTTTGTTTAATGAAATCAAATCCCTTAAGCAATGTATGACTTCAATAACACTATCTGCTCTTCTTTCAATTTGCAATTCTATTGTTATAGAGATATTGACAACTATGAACACAAAGTAAGTTGGCATCAAGAATTTGGGGGAGGGCTCTTCTTCAAAATTAAAGTATGGTTTAAGGGCTTCAAATAAACTGAAGATTTTCTCAACTGTATTTGTAAAAGCGAGCCAACAGATTTTTGAATGCAATGATAGTTGAAGAATACTGGATGCCAATAATTTCTTTTTAATTAAAAAAAAAAAAATCATGGCCAGGTGCAGAGGCTCATGCCTGTAATCCCAGCACTTTGGGAGGCTGAGGCAGGCGGATCCCTTGAGCCCAGGAGTTGGAGACTAGCCTGGGCAACTTGATGAAACCCCATCTCTACAAAAAATACAAAACTTAGCTGAGCGCAGTGGCATGCACCTGTAGTCCCAGCTTCTCAGGAGGCTGAGGTGGGAAGATCGCTTGAGCCTGGGAGGTCTAGGCTGCAGTAAGCCAGGATTGCACCACTGCTCTCCAGCACGGGCGACAGAACAAGACCCTGTCTAAAAATAAAATAAAATAAAATAAAATAAAATATAATAAAAAATTAAAATCTTGTACTTGCTAAATTTGAACAGTGTAAATGCCAAAGTAAGAGAAGAATTTCATGACAATTACTTCAATGTTAACAGAAAGGACATCAGATGCTAGTAGAGTGTCATTATGCAAAATATGGGCAGGATGTCTTCCCTAGAATCATGCAGGCTTTTTTCCAACCTTGAATAAATATAGTCTGCACCTTTATGCAAACATCCACTAAAGTTTGTATCATTTCCACCAAAAGTGGAACATTTTTCTCATTAACTCCTAACTCAATAAGAGAGTCTCGGCAAAAATTTGCCCTTATTTCTGAAGTTTGATCTGGAAGGAATTATACTCACAAGACTTTACCCCAAGAAAAATATTGCATAAGCAAAGGTAAAGGCTTTTATTCTGTATTGAGAACAGGTGCTTCAGTAGCTTTGCTGTAAGAATGATGAGACATTGAGATCTTGATCATCTCTGTAATATTAAATGGAGTTATTACATTTTAGATTATTGCAGTAGATTTCATCTTGGCACTTGAAAATTTGCTTTTAATTTTGGAATCAGAAAATTTGAACACACTGGTAGCAGTATGTTCAAATTGTCATTTGAGATGCAAGATTGATGGTAATAAACAGAGTAGAAGACCATTACAGCTTCTGCTTTATTTTTTTCACCTGATTTTTTCTTAACAAATGTCTGCTATTTCATTATTTTCTTTGGTACCAGTTCACGAAATCATACATCTTGTGCTTAGCTGTTATATGCTGGTTTATATCTGATTTTCTACCATTTTTGATATTGAATGAACAATTGTATACTAAACCAAGATCTTCAAAATGACTTTTCCCTCATTTAACAAATGTACACTCTTAAATATATCATGGAATTTCAGCTTGTGTTTTGCCATTTTGAGATTCAAATATACACAAATTTTAAAAATAGATAAAGCAACCACTATAAGAATTGAAAAGTAGGTCTGTCACTAGGAAGTTGTAACTTATAACCAACTGTAAATAGAGGTTGGGCTGTTGAATGGGATGTGAACTTGTGAACCAACAATAAATTGAACTCGATATCTGATGCAAAAAAGATTAACTTCCTGTATGCCTACAACAGATCGTAAGTCACAGTCTTCCAGAACAAAGCCAGAGCTTTCGGAACATTATGGGAAGCCTGGAGTTTATGGACTGACTAGCATTGATAAGCAGGAGTGTGGAGGGCCTGACAGACTTTCGGTGCATTGCTGTGCTCACTGGACTAAAGCTGCTGTCAAGGAGTGGCTTTTAGAACATGGCAGCTGGATCGAGTGCTCAATGATTGGCTGATGTCTGGAAGTGTGGGGCTGTCTCAGATTGGCTGACTTTGGGGGGTTATCACTGATTGACTGAGTTGTAGGACTGGGCATTTCTGATAGACTTTCAGAAGTTTGGGGCTGTCAGTGATTTGCTCTCAGAACTGCAGTTACTGAAGTGAGGCTATCACTTGCTGATTGACTGACTTTTAGTGTACACGCACGCACACACACACACACACACACACACACACAGAGTTATCACTAATTAATACTGTCCACAGCTTAAGACTTTGGCCGAAGAAGCTGGGCGCGGTGGCTCACGCCTGTAATCCCAGCACTTTGGGAGGCCGAGGCGGGTGGATCACGAGGTCAGGAGATCGAGACCATCCTGGCTAATACGGTGAAACCCCGTCTCTACTAAAAATACAAAAAATTAGCCAGGCGTGGTGGTGGGCACCTATAGTCCCAGCTTCTTGGGAGGCTGAGGCAGGAGAATGGCGTGAACCTGGGAGGCGGAGCTTGCAGTGAGCTGAGATCATGCCACTGCACTCCAGCCTGGGTGACAGAGCAAGACTCTGTCTAAAAAAAAAAAAAAAAAAAAAAAAAGACTTTGGCCAAAGAACAGTCTTTTCCTTTCTTGAATATGACAAATAATACTTTTAGGCCAGGTGCGGTGGCTCACGCCTGTAATCACAGAACTTTGGGAGGCCGAGGTGGGAGGATCACTTGAGCCAGGAGTTCGAGACCAGCCTGGTCAACATGGTGCAACCCCGTACCTACTAAAAATGCAAAATTAGCCGGGCGAGGTGGCACATGCCTGTAATCCCAGCTACTCAGGGGCTGAGACACGAGAATCACTGGAACCCAGGAGGCAGGGGTTGCAGTGAGCCAAGATTGCACCACTGCACTCCAGCTCGGGCGGCAGAGCGAAACTCCATCAAAAAAATTTTTTAAAAGTACTTTTAATTCTTTCACTCCTTTTGGTCTTCCTTCAGCCAAACCTGCAGAAAGACCATATGGGACTGTCTGAACAATTTATAGATTGTCTTTATTTGGAGAGGTAGGATTTTTTTTTTTTTTTTTTTTTTTTTTTTATTGCAAAAAGTAGTATTACCCTTTAAACAATTTAAGAGCCAATTACTATGGCTGAAAAGTAACTCCAACTACCAAGTTTTTAGTAATTTATTTATAAAAAAACTGAATCTGGCACATTTAGAAGATCTTGATAGTCAATACAGCATGCAGAATAGAATCACTGAAGGCAGGATATGTATTTAAAGTCCTCTGTCTGCAGCCCTGCCAAGTTCTCCAACGTCTCTCTGGGTCCAGGAGGCTGTGGCCTGGCCTTATCTCAGCGAGGTCATCTGCTTCATGCCTATGAACTTTACAGCTGCCACAGAAATTTCCTGTGCATCTTTCAAGACCCACTCCGTGGCTCCTCCTTTCCCAAGCCATGGCTATAAATTTTAAGACCTCCCTCAGAGGGTGTTTGGAGAGGAAGAGGTCAGGGCCCTGAGAATGTGGATGTTTAAGGAGGAAACAAGCAAAGAAGAATGCCAGCAAGGAGCCTGAGAAGGAGCTGCCAAAGAAGTAAAAGAAAGGCAGGAGCAAAGGGTGTTCTGGCAAGCAGAGGAAGACAGGGTTTCAAGGGAGGAGCTGGATAGGTGGTCCTATGTCCATGAACAAACATCAGGGGTCATGATTCACCCAAATTGAGGGCAGAATGCCCTGAGGTGTGTTTTTTAGGATGAAGAGGGTTGGGGCTGCAACTTCCTCGGAGTTTGAAGGAGTAAGAATATGGCTGAGGCTGGTGGTTGAGACAACAAGGGCAAATGAGGTTACCCAGGGGAATTGTGCAGAGTGGGGAGAGGAGAGAAGAAAAAGAAGCTCTGGCATGGCCCTGAGGAACTTCAGTGGTGGGATTGGGCAGAGGTGAGGGGCTGGGGAGAGAATGCTGGGGGGAGAAGAAGGGGGAGAAAAAGGGATGGGAGAAGAAAGAAGGAGAGAGAATGAGAGAAAAAGGAAAAGCGTGGAATGAGAGAGTCCCTCAGGAAGAAAGAATTAATGGGTATGAGATCAAGGAGCCCTTACTACCTGTCCTGGAGTAGATTGAGCAGAGGAATCAGGGAGAGGCTGCTGGCAGTGGGATGAAGATGTTATAGGACCAACAGGCTCATATGCCCAATGCACAGTAACTAAGCAATTACACTAAGACAGCAAAAATGCAGCAAAAAAGAATGTAATCATCACAGGGCACCACATCAAGCAAGGAGGTGGGAGGAGAACCTCAAATCCATCTCCCCAAGGAGTTCCGGGCTGGAGTTATTTATTAAGGTGATCATGGAAGATGAGGGGTTGTTTTTGTCAGGGTAAGGGGGATGAAATCATCAGGAAATGGAAACTGCATACTTTGGTGAGTCAGCTTTTCATGGAGTCATTCAAGTCAGCTGGCGTCAGTGGGGTCCTTCAGACCAGCTGAAATAGTAGTTTCTTCAGTATGCAGAACATGAAGGAATATCTCAAAGGGAAAACAACATTTCACAATGTTCAAATTGTTATCTGTAGAGCAGTTAAGAGGAACTGTAATCATGTAACAGGGTCTACATGATTCTAAGACAGTAGGCACAAACAACTATGTGGAAGCAGGCCAGAGAGTAAGTTGACTTGATTAAAGCTGAATATGCTGCAAGCTTGGTTTATTTTACTTTTTCCCCTCCCTTCTTCCCTAATTTTATGACGTTTATAGGGGAGGTTTCAAGGGTTGAAGCAGAGATGAGATGAGTCCAATCTCCAGAGTGTACATCTCTCCTGTGGGAAATTTGGCTATGCTCTGGGTTGAGATTGGGTGAGGGTAATATGCTGGCAAGGTATGCATAGTCCAGGAACAGGTATTTGGTTTATCCAAACAGCATGGTGCAGTTTTGGAACCGATGGGGAAGGAGCCAGAAAGGTAGAGCCAAAATTGCAGAAAGACACAGAGAGAAATTGAAAAAGCAACAGAGATGTAGAGTGATATAAATATTTAGAAAGATGGAAAATAATGACCCAGAGAATAAAGAGATAATGAAGGGACAGAAAATAAAGATACAGAGAATGAAGATAACGATAGCGAAAAATAGGGAGAAGGCCCAGTCTGCATTGTTTGGCTGCTTCAGGGAAGGGGGCAGGGGAGACTGAGTGGAGGGTAAGCGGGTGTCAAAAGAGCTTATGAAGGGATGTGCCCTGGGCTCTACACTGGACAAAGGCAAAGCTGTAACGTACATATATTATTATTTTGTTTTTCTTCTTGTTGCCTTTGTAACTATGAATTCTATGCCTTTTTTCCTTAATTTTTCATCTAATTAATTTATGTTGTAATCTTTAGCATTCTGTCCTGCTTTCTCATGTTTAACTGTTTTCTTTTTCTTTTGTTTTCTTTTTTCCTTTTTTTTTTTTTTTTTGAGATGGAGTCTTGCTCTGTTGCCCAGACTGGAGTGCAGTGGTGTGATCTTGGCTCACTGCAACCTCCACCTCCCGGGTTCAAGCAGTTCTCCTGCCTCAGCCTCTCGAGTAACTGGGATTACAGGCATGCACCACCACGCCCAGCTAATTTTTTTGTATTTTTAGTAGAGACAGGGTTTCACCATATTGGCCAGGCTGGTCTTGAACTGCTGACCTCGTGATCCACCCACCTCGGCCTCCCAAAGTGCTGGGATTACAGGCGTGAGCCACCGCGCCCAGCGGTTTAACTGTTTTCTAACTTATTGATTTAAAAGCATAATTCATTTATGTTTGTTTCATCGCTGGGAATCAGTATCTACATAAGATGAAGATATTAGAGGTTTTTTTTTTTTTTTTTAACCTATCACTTTCTGACAGTCATTCTTTTGCTGTTACATTTTCAATGCTGATAACATTTCTATTCTGTTCTGTAAATATAACTAGGTCTACCAGGCCTTGTATACGGATTGATTCTAAAGCTGAAAACCAGTGCACATCATTTACATTATTGGCAAAATGAATCAACAGAGACTGAGAACATTACCAGGATATCTGACAGCCTATATGATGCTCTTGTGTACCTAAGAGAAAGGTGACCCATTTTAGACAGATGAATATGGAAAAAGCCTCCTTTTTGGATGACTGCAGCCCTGTGTGGGTGACACTTGACAAGTAGAGCATAGCCTGGATTTCAGCCCCAATTTGTACTTTTGACTCTGCAACTTTGTGCCCTGCACAAATTTCACAACCCTATAACAAACTTGACCTGAGGCCACCCTGAATGTTTCCCCCTCAGGTCAGCTGGTGCTCAGACACAGGTTGACTCTGAAACTGAGCTCTCTGTATTCAATCCGGAATGACCTACACCAACCTGGTCTAGGGCCTGAGACTGAGTATCTCAAGGCAAAGAGTAAGGGTAATAGCTGGAGTTGCCAAAATTAGAAAACAAAAGGCAAAGTGAAATCCACTACCTAGACTTGGTGTCCTGGTGTCCTGTAATTTCTATTTCACTGTGGTGAAAAAATAAAAATTGTGTTTCATCTATGGTGGACTGTCATCCTTAATTTTAAGGGCAGACCCTTAAAACAGTGTGAACATAGTACCAACCCCATTGTGGTTTTGTAAGGGTTAAGTAAGATATATAAAGCACTATTGACTGGCAATGAGTGCTCAGTAAATGTCAGCAAATTAGCGGGAGTTAGACAAGTATAGTGAGTGAGAAGTTTAGTGGAAAAGGAAAGGACAGAGGATGGGGGATGGGGCTGCTTGGCATGATGTTGGGAAGCCAAGAAGTCTTCAGTAAGTACTTGCTGGTGTCTGACTGATTAGGACGGGAGCTTGCAAGGCAATGTGGAGTGGTCCCAAAAGCTCAGACCCTGGAGACAAGGGATCAGAAACATTGGCTGTGACTTTTTGGACAAATCACTCTTCCCTCTCTCTGGCCCACAAGTTCTTTATCTACCACAGGCAATGTCAATCCTGCCAGCCATAAATAGCTCCCTGGGCAGTGGCAAGAAGGAAATGTATGAGAGAACACTTTGGAAAACCAAATGCATTTTCTTTAACAGTATATTGATCATCTAGGAGTTACACTAAGTCTATTAGGCACACAGCCTTTGAACTGGGGGATAGTTACTCCTGGTGGCACACAAAGAGATTATATAGGAACATGTCATTTTAAGGGAATCAATTTCCAGATCCTCAGCTTCAATATTTACTCTTTTCTAAAACCGACCTGCCCAAGTACCCATTCTCCCTCACCACCTCTACTTTTACAATCCTTTCTGTTTACAAAAGAAAGGCAAGCCTCATACTACCCTAGAGCACTAGTCACAGAGTGTCAAAAACCTCCAGACATTTGACAATGGGGAAATTCCAAATACTGGTTCTGTTGTTGAGAAAGTGAGTGATTGTGTTACTGGGAAATAAATCCTTTTGTGAACCAGATGCTTTCTAATTCTTTGCTTTCAACAAAATGGGTAAGAAGAATGTAATGGAGTTGGCAGCTGGTAAATCTTTAAGAATAATTTTGATGATGAATCAGTACGTGACTTTTAGCATGTAATTCATAAGGAGTTCAAAGAACTGAGTGACTTTGTTATAACAAAACGTTCATTCATTCTTATCTACTTATTTATTTCCCAGTGCTTAAATCTATATAAATGAAAAACAGGAAGAGCAGTGTCTCTTAATGCTGTCTCATTTGAACGGTAAATTATATTGATCTGTGGATACATCAGCCAATTTTAGAAGCTCCATTGATCTCATTAGGGGATATGTTTCCAATAAAATTTTACCTTCTGTGTTTTTTCAAATATGTAATTTATGTTTTTTATCAATTGCATACTAATAATTATAACTCAATCTTGAAGAAAACTTTAATACTTAGATCCTTATAGCTCTGAGAGATAAAAATGTTTAATTTCAGTCTATATATAGATTTTTATTGCGAGAAGTATGACAAGGTAATCAAGAAAAGATGCCAGTTTCTCAAACAACATACAAATGGCAAACCGGTATATGAAAAGGTGCTCAACATAATTGATTATCAGAGAAGTAAAAATCAAAACTACAATGAAATATCATCTCACTCCAGTTAAAATGACTTTTATCCAAAAGACAGGCAATCACAAATGCTGGTGAGGGTGTGGAGAAAAGGGAACCCTTGTACATTGTTGGTAGGAATGTAAATTAGTACAACCACTATGGAAAACAGTTTGGAGGTTCCTTGAAAAATAAAAATAGAGCCACTGATCCAGCAATCCACTGCGAGGTATGTACCCAAAAGAAAGGAAAAAGAATACCAAAAAAGTATCAAAAAGGTATCTACACTCTCATATTTATTGCAGCACTATTCCCAATAGCCAAGATTTGAAAGCAACCTAAGTGTCCATCAATAGATAAGTGGATAAAAAAATGTGGTACATATACACAGTGGAGTACTACTCAGCCATAAAAAGAATGAGATCCTGTCATTTGCAACAACATGGATGGAACTGGGGTCATTAAATAATCCAGGCACAGAAAGGCAAACATCACATGTCCTCACTTATTTGTGGGAGCTGAAAATTAAAACAACTGAACTCATGGAGTTAGAGAGTAGAATGGTTACCAGAGGATGGTAAGGGTAATTGTGGGGTGATGGGGACATGGAGATGGCTAATGGACACACAAAAAATAGAATGATTAAGATGATTAAGATCTAATGTTTGATAGTGCAACAGGTTGACTGTAGTAAGAAATAATTTAATTGTACATTTAAAAATAACTAAAGGAGTATAATTGAATTGTCTGTAACACAAAGGATAAATGCTTGAGGTGACAGACACCCATTTAGCCTGATGTGATTATTACATTACATACCTGTATCAAAATATCTCATATACCCCATAAATATATGTACCTACTGTGTGCCCATAAAAATTAAAAATTTAAAAAGAAATGATGTCAAATATAAAAAATTCATTAAGACAAAATTCTTTGGAGAAATGAAAAGTAAATCAAGTTCAAAATTTCTGATAGTCACATGACTATGCTATTTAGATTGCATTGGGTAGATTTGGAAGAATGATGCTTACAGTGATCTGAAAGTGACATCTTTTGAAACTAATTAAACATAATGAAAAATTTCAGGTGTCAATTTTAAAATATGCAAAGTCATACACAGTTTTTCAAAATCATTTTGGAGCATATGTAAGCAAAATGTCAGCAGGGCATCATGCTTGCCTGAGGCCTATGAGTCTCTTAAAAGTTAGAGCCAGGACCACACTAAAATCTATATAGAGGATCCTAGGCTGTCTTGCTTTTGGAAACCTCCACCCCACAACTTTTCAAACAAATTAAAATGCTTTCACATCTCTCATTAAATATAAGCTTCTTGCTGCAAAACATTGGAAGGGGATTGTTATAACTTTGCTTTTTGAAAATACTTGCCTACAAGTACCTCATTCAACTTACAAGTGGCTAAGATTTCGTAGCAATACAAAATGCTGCTTGCTTGGGAACTTTTGTGATGTGAGAAAATTTAATCTACAAATAGTTTTCAAATGTAATGGATACTCTGAATTTTATTAATTCTAAAGTAAACAATAAAACTGACCTAATATTACATTTGAAAACATTTGGTTTCACATTTACTACTTTTGACTTTCCAGTTTTCTTTTTCATATGTTGGAGTGAGCACATTTATTTTTAGGTCTCAAACACTTTCAGAGCCCTTTGAAGAGCTCAAGCAGCCCTTGGCATGATGTTTGTCATTCCCAGTGGGCCAGTTGGCTTGGGTAGGAAGTGGGTCCAATCAGCATCTGCAACTGTAGTGCCTAGCAGAGTGGCTGGCATGGATGGGTGACTAAGGTTTGTTGGATCAAAGAAGGAAACGAATGTTCCAAGAGATCACAAAAATGTTGGGAAAAAAGAATAACAGCATATTGGGGAAAAGGCTGAATTGTGAATTTGTTTCTCTGAATTTAGCAGTTATTAAACTCTCTGTAAGTTCTATCAGAATTTGTTTTCTCACATCTGGTTGGTGTAAGCATGATAAAAAAGTCAGGCTGTACATCAAACTATTAAAAAAAGTGTATAATATTGTTTATCAGGTTTAATTGGGTTCAACTTTATCTGCTGGGAGCTTCTCATGGAGTACTTTTGTTATGCAAGTGTTACTTATTGTGCAAGCAATTGTCTGAGGAATAGTGTGTGAAGAGTCCTGAGCATGTGATGCATGTGGGCATTTTGTTTAACTAAAGAAGAGTTTGGATATATCATCAATATTTGTGATGAACAGAAATAACTTTGTTATATTGAGACATATTACTGGTAAACAACTTTATGCTATCTAGGGCAGATTTAATTTCTTAAGCTAGCCTATTTGGCTCTTTCCTCTAATTTCCACTGGAAATTGGATACATTCAGCATTTTATCCAGTAAGCAGATGACAGGATGGAGAATTGCCAAGTGGTAGAATTTCAGGCTTGATCCAACAACCCTAGAAGATCCTCGCTTGTTCTCTGTTGACAGTGATTATATTCAAAAGGAGTTTCTGTAGTGGATTTATCAATTGGCCTGACTAGAAAAAAGAACATAAGGTATGGGAACTAACTGCCACAAATAGGGAACATCTGTATAAATTCAAGATGAAGAGTCAATTTTAATGCAGACAAAAGTCCAGACAATGAAGACTTCCTAGAGATAACTGTTCAAACTTGTCCTTGATCAGATACACTCTGCTCTGCCAAGAACACAACTGATATATCATAGTTATTCCCAAAAGCATAGATCTTAGCAGGCAATACAAGTTTTACCTTCTATAATTATATTGATATGTTGTTTGCATTCTGTGAAAAATGATACTTAATGCTAATTTAAAAATGTACATGTTTCTGTTATCAACTCAATAAAGTACAGCTTTATGAGCCATTGGGTCAAAATCCGAACTTCTTGGATGAAAACGAAGACATTGGATGAAAATTGCACTGGTTCTGCTATTCTAAATGTACTAGATACCAATAAATTGATTAAAATAGATAAGTTCAGGAGCCATGAAAATGTAGATGCATTGGCTCAAAAATATATCAACAACCGTAAACATTTAATACCAGGAAAGTTGTAGTATGTGGGATAATATTAACCAGATAATATTAACTAGGATCATTGGAATATTAACTAGAATTATCGGAAACAAGTGACTGAAAGTTGGCATTTAAATGGAAATGCTTTTCAAGCTTCAGGTTGTGCTACATAATCCATGAGCTTATATTGATAACATAGGCTGACAGTGAGCTTTAGAGCTAAGATTTTCAGGACTCAGATGAACAGAATTGGAAAATGGAAACCACTGTAACATACTAGTCTTTCTTAGCTTTGCACTGAGGTCTTCTTCTCTCGCCTCAACCATATAATAGGGAATAATTTAAGACCATTCTGACACAAATCAATTTGGGTAATGGCACTACATGATGTAAGTCTGACCTCATTAATGGACTTAGATTGGGAGGGCAGAGGAATGCAAGATGACTAGAGCATGGCATCAAAGGAACCAACCAATAGACTGATCCTCCACCTCTGAGGAATATTTAGAGATTTGTAACTGTACAAAGAGAAATGCATCCCAGTATAAAATGAGCTTTGTTTGTATTAACAGCTTTTAAGGACAAGCTTCAGATGTTTGTTCACTGAAAAGTGTATATTGAAAAGTGGAGGTAAAGCTGTTCGGCTTGCAGCATATGAGATGCCACCAAGGAAGGAGCATAACATTTCTGATATGCAGCTTTTTAATAGCTGAAAGGCAGTTAGCAAAAAGGAGTTGTGTCAAATAGGGCTCTAAGATAAATGTAAAATAAAGAAGAGTTCAATAAAAACTTATGTGCTTTGCCTTGTACATAAGTATGTGAGACCTGAATGTGAGTATGAATTATTAGTCATGAAATAGTGATCTGTAAACCAACATCTTCTGAAATCTGTTTTATTTAGCAATTACGTGACAGTGTCCTGGTTGATGCTAGCCTATCAGGGGTCAATAGGAGACAAAAGGGCTCACCACTACTCCCACCAAGGATTAAGCTCAAAGCCAGATGGGTCAAGTGTTTGTGGGAGCTTGTGCTGACCTGTAAATGAAGAAAGACCTACCATGAAACTAGTTTGAGAAAATGAAATGTTCCTGGTAAAGATAGAGGAAAAAGAAATGCTGCCTTGTTGAGAAGATGAAGCTTCCAAGAGTAGCAAATTCTTTTATCTCCTTGTTCATGTTTTTCCTTTGTTCAATAAAATATTTCGAGCATTCAAAAGCACAGGGAATAATGCTACACTCCCCACTCAGATTTGTCAAATCTTGGAATTTTGCCTAATTTGATTCAGATATCTTTCTTTTTAGGAAATAAAATATTACAGATACAGTTAAAATCTCTGTGTACTCCTCCCAATCCTTTTCCTCTCTTCTCTTTCTCTCTGTCCAGTGGTCACCACTATTCTGAATTTGTTGTTTGTTATTTCCTTGGAAGTTCTTATACTTTTACTACATATTAACCTATTCATTGACAACATAGAGTATTGTTTTATAGGTTTTATAATTAAGTATAAATAGTATCATAGTAAATATATCACTCTGTAACTTGCTTATAAACAAGATTATAGTTTTGAGGATTTTTGCCTTTTTAATATAAATGTAGGGAGTACAAGTGCAGTTTTGTTACATGAGTATATTGTGTAGTGGTGAAGTCTAGGCTTTTAGTGTACCTATCAGCTGAATAATGTACATTGTACCCATTAAGTAATTTCTCATCATCCACTCCCTTCTACCCACCGGCCCTTCTGAGTCTCCAATGTCTATTATTCCACTCTCTATGTCCATATGTACACATTATTTAGTTCTCATATATGAGTAAGAACATGCGGCATTTGATTTTCTGTGTCTGCATTATTTTACTTATGATAATGGCTTCCAGTTCTATCCAAGTTGCTGCAAAAGATATAACTTCAGCCAGGCGCGGTGACTCACGCCTGTAATCCCTGCACTTTGGGAGGCCGAGGCGGGCGGATCACGAGGTCAGGAGATCAAGACCATGTAGACCCAGCTACTCGGGAGGCTGAGACAGGAGAATGGCTTGAACCCGGGAGGCGGAGCTTGCAGTGAGCTGAGATCACGCCACTGCACTCCAGCCTGGGCGACAGAGTTAGACTCCATCTCAAAAAAAAAAAAAAAAAAAATGTGTGTGTATATATATGTATATATAATATATATACACGTATATAATATATACATATAGATATAAAATTTCATGCTTTTTACGGCTGAATAGTATTCCATGGTGTATATATGTCACATTTTCTTTATCCAACCATCCATTGATGGACATTTCGGTTGATTCCATATCTTTGCTTGTTGATTCCATAGTGCTGCTATGAACATACATAAGTGCAGGTATGTTTTTGATATAATGATTTATTTTCCTTTGGGTAGATATCCAGTAGTAGAATTGCTGGATCAAATGGTAGCTCTAATTTTAGTTGCTTGAGAAATCTCCATACTGTTTTCCATAGAGGATGTACTACTTTATATCTCTACCAAAAGTGGATAAGCATTCCCTTTTCTTCACATCCTCGCCAACATCTGTTATTTTTTGTCTTTTAAATCATAGCCAATCTGACTTGTGTGAGATGATATCCCATTGTGGCTTTAATTTGCATTTCCCTGATGATTAGTGATGCTGATTTTTTCATATGCTTGTTGGCCATTTGTATGTCTTCTTTTGGAAAATATCTGTTCCTGTCATTTGCAAATTTTTAATGGGGTTATTTGGCGTTTTTTGTTGTTATTGGGTTGTTTGAGTTCTGTGTAGATTCTGGATATGAGTCCTTTGTCCTATGCATAGGTTGCAAATATTTTCTCTCATTCTGCAGGTTGTCTGTTCACTCTGTTGATTATTTCTTTTGCTGTGCAGAAGCTTTTTAGTTTAATTAAGTCCTATTTACTTATTTTTGGTTTTATTGCATTTGCTTTTGAGTTCTTAGTTATGAATTCTTTTTTTTTATTTTTATCTATTTATTTATTTATTTATTATTATTATACTTTAAGTTCTAGGGTACATGTGCATAACGTGCAGGTTTGTTACATATGTATACTTGTGCCATGTTGGTGTGCTGCACCCATCAACTCGTCAGCACCCATCAACTCGTCATTTACATCAGGTATAACTCCCAATGCAATCCCTCCCACCTCCCCCCTCCCCATGATAGGCCCCAGTGTGTGATGTCCCCCTTCCTGAGTCCAAGTGATCTCATTGTTCAGTTCCCACCTATGAGTGAGAACATGTGGTGTTTGGTTTTCTGTTCTTGTGATAGTTTGATGAGAATGATGAAAGTTTCCAGCTGCATCCATGTCCCTACAAAGGGACACAAACCTATCCTTTTATACTGCATAGCATTCCATGGTGTATATGTGCCACATTTTCTTAATCCAGCCTGTCACTGATGGACATTTGGGTTGATTCCAAGTCTTTGCTATTGTGAATAGTGCCGCAATAAACATGGCTTGTGCATGTGTGTCTTTATAGCAGCATGATTTTGGTAATCCTTTTGGGTATATACCTGTGTAATGGATGTGGCTGGAATATATGGTACTTCTAGTTCTAGTTCCTTGAGGAATCGCCATACCGTCTCCACAATGGTTGAACTACGAGCAATCCCACCAAATAAAAGTGTTCCTATTTTCTCCACATCCTCCAGCACCTGTTGTTTCCTGATTCTTAATGATCACTCATTCTAACTGGTGTGAGATGGTGTCTCATTGTGGTTTTGATTTCCATTTCTCTGATGCACAGTGATGATGAGCATTTTTTCATGTGTCTGTTGGGTGTATGAATGCCTCTTTGAGAAATGTCTGTTCATATCCTTTGCCCACTTTTGATGGGGTTGTTTGTTTTTTCTTTGTAAATGTGTTTGAGCTCTTTGTAGGTTCTGGATATTAGCCCTTTGTCAGATGAGTAGATGCCTAGACCAACATCCAGAAGAGTTTTTCCTAGGTTTTCTTCTAGTATTTTTACAGTTACAGGTCTTACATTTAAGTCTTTAATCCATCTTGAGTTAATTGTTCTATGTGGTGAGATATAGGGGCCCAATTTTATCCTTCTGCATATGACAAGCCAATTTTCCAAGGACCATTTATGGAATAGGATGTCCTTTCCACAGCATATATTTTTGTCAACTTTGTAAAAGATCAGTTGGCTGTACATATGCAGCTTTATTTCTGGGTTCTATATTCTGTTCCATTGATCAGTGTGCCTATTTTTATACCAATACCATACTGTTTTAGTTACCATAGTTTTGTAATATAATTTGAAGTCAGGTAATGTGATGCCTCCAGTTTTGTTCTTTTTGCTTAGAATTGTTTTGGCTATTTGGGCTTTTTGGTTCCATATGAATTTTAGGGTTGTTCTTTCTAATTATGTAAAAAAATGACATTAGTATTTTGATAGGGAAAATCATTAAAATGTATTAGTATTTTGATAGGGAAAATGGAATTCTCCATTCCTTGCATTCAATCTATAGATTGCTTTGGCAGTAGGGTCATTTTAATGATTTTCATTCTTCCAATCCTTGAGCATGGGGTGTTTCTCCATTTGTTTGTGTCATCTATAGTTTTGTTTTATCTATAACAGTGCCTGTAGCCTTCATTTGTTATTTTTCACTGCTGTTTACTGAATGCATGGATCACATTCTATTTGTTAATGCCCTGGCTTATTTAGGTTGTTTTCAATTTTCCCCGTATCAACTATTGCTGTATTGAGCATTCCTTTACCTTTCCACCTGTATATATGAGCAAGGGTTTCTTTAGAAAATGTACTTCAGAGTGGTATTGCATGAAGAAACATTTTGATGAGCATGAAAGATGTCAGGATGTGTCACCCACTGCACTCCAGCCTGGGCGACAGAGCAAGATTCCATCTCAAAAACAAAACAAAACAAAACAAAACACATTTATTGAGCACCTAATATGCCTAGCTGCTGTCTAGGCACCGGGAATATGACAGTTAATGGGATTCAGTCCTGGTGTCAGTGCTTCTCAATGTCAATGTGCATATGAATCACCTAGGAATTTTGTTAAAATGCAGACTTTTAATTCATCAGGTCTGGGTGGGATCTGAGATTCTGCATTTCTTACAAGTTCCCAGGTATGCCGATGTTGCTGGGCTAGGGACCTCACTTTGAATAGCAAGGGATTGGAGGATGCCTGGATGAGTGTTTATGATACATGATGAAGAACAGGTAGCATTTGGATGTGGCACCATCTGTGTAACTGTGTGGCATCTGATAAGGTCTGTATATGTGGCATTTAAGTGATCATTGGTGACAACCAGATAAGGGAGAAATGACATGACATTTGATTAAGCACGACTAAGTCTGAATGAATGTGTGTGATGTCTAAGTAAGTGTGAGTAATATGTAAGAATGTGTGTGTGTGACATCTGAAGGAGTGTGTGTAAGATCAGAGTGTATGAAATCTGAGTGAATGCATGATGCTTGAGTAACTGCAAATCTTGTGAATAAATGCAAATAATTTATTGGAGTCAATAGCACTGGTTGATCCAATGCACTATTTATAATTTATATTAAGTCTCCCTTTTATAGCTGAGAATCATTTTCCAAGTTTTTGCATCCAGAGGCATCATCTACAACTTCCTTTCCTTTTCTCTTGGCCTTGGATATAGCCTATCATTTCTTTCCCAGTTGTTCTGTTTCTGGAGTGGGGATAACGAGAATATTCAGTTACTTGTTGAGGTCCCTTCCAACTTAGGTACCAGGGAAAGCAAGCTCCAAATATATTAATTAATCCATTCCTTGAGCTGCCCCTCCCCATCCCCCATGTCAGAGTCATGAATCATAGAGTATCTTCTGGGTATTCAGCAGTCATGCAGTTGCATTTCCCTCTCTTGCTCCAGGGGCTCCTCAAGGAAGTTGAAAGGCATCAGAGGTTAGAAGGGTAGCAGATGGTGTAGTAAGATGAGCCCAGGTCCCAGGTAGGGTATAGCCCAGTAGGAGTAACAACTCAAAACCTCTGCCAGGTCCTGTAGGTTAACAGACCCCATCAAGATCAATAACAGAGCTTCCAATCTTTTTTTAGGGGCAGACAGGAGGAAAGACCAATTGACAACATCGTCAGTCCAGCATCTCAAGACTGGAAAAGACCTTGGAATTTATGTGAAACCAACTGCCTACCCAAAGAAGGACTGCCTTCCACTCCTCCCGCAAGGTTCCAGTCAAGGAATAATCCATACTTCTATATAGCTCCGTGGATGGAAACCATCATTCTAGGGGTCAGGGCCTTAGGCTGACACGGAGTTGGCTTCCAGATTTGTGTTCGGTTAGATCCAGTAATACAGACTGCCAACTGAGAACTCCCATCTATGATTTTTCCTGATTGATCTGTCTTCTTTGAGCTTTAAAGTCCTTATCCTGTCATCCACAAAACCACCTGATTCCCTTGAAAACTCTTCTCTGCCATCACAGCCTGCCCCTGTTCGGAACCATTTAGTGGTGACTCATTGCTGACAGAGTAATATCCGCATTCTTTAACCTGGCATTCATGCAAGGGCATAGCAAAGGGAGAACATAGGTCCATGGATGCAAGTTTGCAAAAGTGCCACAAAGATGCCAGCCAATAATTTATTTCAACATTGCATTGAATAATTATCTATAGATTTGCTGAACATCAGGTGTATGAATGCACTCTTGTTTTGCTATGCATTTATTCAATTCTGAGCTATTCTAGCACCAGTGTAAGGAGAGGGGGCACAAACACATTACATTGAGCTTAGGCACCATTTGTGTTCACCGATCTTTTCAGACTCACTCCTTCCAATTTCCTTCCCTTTTAGCTGTATGTAGGTAGAAGTGCTGTGAGGGAAAAGCTACCTCCACATCCTGCTGCAGTGGAAGAGGGAAAGTGTGAGGTGGAATGGGGCTATTCCTTTTATCTGGGTCATTTTTTTCTCAGATAATTGAGCGATTCCCCTCCTTAGCTCCTTTCTTTCCTAGAGTGAGTGACTGCCCTGGTTTGCCTAGAACCAAGGGATTTCCCAGGGCATGAGATTTTCAGTGCCAAAACCAAGACAATGCTGGGAAAACTAGATGGTTGATCACTCTAGTTGCTCAATTGTCTACTTAATGGAGGGCTTCTCCTGACCAGCCACTCTATCTAAAATAATGCACACTGCCTTCCCCACAATCTCTTTTGTTTTACCTTACTTTATTTTTCCATTTCAGCTCTGTTTGTTTGCTTATTTTCAGTCTCCCTGGCTGCAATGTAAGCTCTATGAAGGTGGAATTTTTTCTGTCTTGTCACTAATATATCCCTAACACATAGAACAGTACCTGATACATAACAAGCAATCGATACCTACTGTTGCCTAACATTCGTCCAGTTTGCTTCTAGAAAGCTTGAGACATTGTTGTTTTTTAAAAAATTGCTGAACTCCAAGGCTTGGAGGACTTACTACCTGTCATGGCTACTGGCGATCACTTACTCTGCCAGGTGTCCTATTAACAGGGTTTGACCTGTCGTTTAAATGTAAATACGGCTTAGGTTCCACTCTGTAATTTTGAGCTGTTTATCCTGGCAATCCGACCTCCTTAATACCTCTTGTATTCCTCTCTTCTTTAAATCCCATTGTCCTTGTTCCAGATTAGGCCTTAATACCTCTAAAGCATTGACTGTTAAAACAGATCAAACTCATCATGCTCCAATTTGGTTCTAGCTTCAGGGTTTTTGCTTTAGTTATTTATTCCCTCTTGCTTAGAACATTCTGTCCCCAGATCTAGTTGTGGGTGGGCCCATTGTTTCATTCGGGTCTCAACTGAAATATCACCTCCTCAGGGAGGCTTTCCCTGACTTACCAATCCAAAGAAGCCCCAGCAGTCACTCTTCTTTTACCCTATTTCATTTTCTCCATAACATCTATTGCTTTCTGAAATTAATTATCTTTATTTTTCTTATGTGGTTATTTACTGTTCTCCCTGCCACTAGCTTCATAAGCACAGGACTTTTGTTTGTCTGGTTCACTATTCTAACCCCAGAGGCTAGCACAATGCACAGAACATACTAGGAGCTTCCAGGCTAGTCCCCTCCAATCCACCTACAGCAGCCTCCAAAGAGCTGTTCCTAATCTGCAAATCTGATATCAATCTTCTGCCTAAAATCTTTACAGGCTCTCTTACTGTTCCTGGGATAAAGTCAAAGCTTCTCAGTCCAGTGTTCAAGGCTCTCCAGGAACTGTGGGTATGGACAGTCCACAGCTTGTTTTTGACTTCCCTTCCCCTCTCCCCAACTTGAACCCTCTAATTCAGATGTACTAAAATGCATACAGTTCTTGGATCCTCCAGGCTTTTGAAAGCCCACATACTTTCATTCATGTTGTTTCCATTGCCTGGGATACCATTCCTTTGCCTTGGCACTGAGAAAACCCTTACTCCTTCCTGACTGTAGAGAACCGTGTGGTTTATGAACAGCAATCTAGTTGGCAGGAGGAGTGTGTTAAGACTTTCTTATAGTTGTATATGTACACCAAAGCCACTAGATTTACTCATCTGGGATATTACTGACTTGAAAATTCAGCCAAGTCTTCTTAGGATGACTTTTAAGAAGTAGCTATATTGAGGTATAATTTACATGCCATAAAATTCACGTTATACATGTACAGTGCAAAAATTTTAGTAAATTTATAGGGTTGTATAATTATTACTGCAATCCAGTTTCAGAACATTTGCATCACCTCCAAAAATTCCCTCCTGTCTGTTTACATTTAATCTGAACTCCCACCTCCAGCTCAAGGCAATGATTGATCTGATTTTCATCTCTATAAATTTGCCCTTTCTCTGAATTTTGTATAAATCATATAATATGTAATCTTTTGTGTGTATCAGTACTTTATTTATTTTATTGATGAATAGTATTTCCTTTTTATAATTTCAACTTTTATTTTAGATTCAGTGGGTACAGGTGTAGGCTTGTCACATGGGTGTATTGTATGATCCTGAGGTTTAGGATGTGAATGATCCAATCACTCAGGTAATGAGTATAATACCCAATAGTCAGTTTTTCAACCCTTACCCCTCTCCCTCCCTCCCTGTTCCAGTAGTCCCCAGTGTCTATTGCTGCTATCTTTATGCCCACGAATACCTAATGTTTAGCTCTCACTTATAAGTGAGAATATGTGGTATTTGGTTTTCTGTTCCTTTTTTAATTCACTTAGGATGATGGCCTCCAGCTCCATCCATGTTGCTGCAAAGGACATGATTTTATTCTTTTTTATGGCTGCATAGTATTCCATGGTATATATGTACCACATTTTCTTTTTCCAATCCACGATTGATGAACATCTAGGTTGATTCCATGTTTTTGCTATTGTGAATAGAGCTGCAATGAACATATGAGTGCATATGTCTGTTTTGTAGGATGGTTTATTTTCTTTTGGATTTATACCCAGTAACAGAATTGCTGGGTCTAAAGGTAACTCTGTTTTAAGTTCTTTGAGAAATCTCCAAACTGCTTTCCGCATTGGCTGAACTAATTTACATTCCCACCAACAGTGTGTAAGTGTTCCTTTTTTGCCACAGCCTCAACAGCATCTGTTATTTTTTAACTTTTTCGTAATAGCCATTCTGATTGCTGTGAGATGGTATCTCATTGTGTTTTCATTTGCATTTCACTGATTATTAGTGATAATGAGTATTTATTTTATTATTATACTTTAAGTTCTAGGGTACATGTGCACAACGTGCAGGTTTGTTACGTAGGTATGCATGTGCCATGTTGGTTTGCTGCACCCATTAACTCGTCTTTTACATTAGGTATTTCTCCTAATGTTATCAATCCCCCAGCCCCCACCCCACAACGGGCCCTGGTGTGTGATGTTCCCCTCCCTGTGTCCATGTGTTCTCATTGTTCAACTCTCACTTATGAGTGAGAATATGTGGTGTTTGGTTTTCTGTCCTTGTGATATTTTGCTGAGAATGATGGTTTCCAGCTTCATCCATGTCCCTGCAAAGGACATGAAGATGATGAGTATTTTTTCATACGTTTGTTGGCTACTTGGTTGCCTTCTTTTGAGAAGTGTCTTTTCATGTCCTTTGCCCATTTTTTAATGGGGTTATTTGTTTTTTGCTTGGTGATTTGTTTACATTCCTTATAGATTCTGGATATTCGACCTTTGTTGGATGCATAGTTTGTGAATATTTTCCCCCGATTCTGTAGGTTGTCTGTTTACTCTGTTGCTGTGCAGAAGCTCTTCAATTTAATTAGAACCCACTTGTCAATTTTTGGTTTTGTTGCAATTGCTTTTGGGACCTTAGCCAAAAATTCCTTGCCAAGCTTGAGGTCAAGAAGGGTATTTCTTAGGTTTTCTTCTAGGATTTTCACAGTTTGAGGCCTTATATTTCAGTCTTTAATCCATCTTGACTTAATTTTTGTATATGGTGAAAAGTAGGAGTCCACTTTTATTCTCCTGCATATGGCTAGCCACTGAATAGCATTTCATTGTATGTATATATCACATTTTGTTAATCCATTCATTTGTCAGTGAACAGTTTGGTTACTTTCATCTTTTGGCTATTGTGAATAATGCTGCTGTGAACATGGCTGTCAAATATCTTTCCAAGAACCTGCTTTAGCTTCTTTTCAGTATATCAAGCAGTGGAATTGCTGTACTGGGCAAGGATTTTTTGAGTAAGATCTCAAGCAATGAAAGCAAAAAATAGACAATGGACAAATGTGATTACATCAAGCTGAAAAGCTTCTGCACAGCTAAGGAAACAATGAATAAAGGGAAGAGACAACCTACAGAATGAGAGAAAGTATTTGCAAACTATGCCTCTGACAAGGAGTTAATATCCAGAATATATAAGAAACTCATTTCAATAGCACAAAAACCAAATAATCAAATTTAAAGTGGTCAAATATAGACCAATGGAACAGAATAGAGAACGCAGAAATAAGACCTCACACCTCACACCTACAACTATCTGATATTTGACAAACTTGACAAAAACAAGCAATGGGGAAAGGATTCCCTATTCAATAAATGGTGCTGGGATAACTGGCTAGCCATATGCAGAAAATTGAAACTGGACTGCTTCCTTATACCATATACAAAATTTAACTCAAGATGAATTAAAGACTTAAATGTAAAACCCAAAACTATAAAAAGCCTAGAAGAAAACCTAGGCAATACCATTCAGGACATAGGCACAGGCAAAGATTTCATGACGAAGATGCCAAAAGAAATTGCAACAAAAGCAAAAATTGACAAATGGGATCTAATTAAAATAAAGAGCTTCTGCACAGCAAAATAAACTATCAACATAGTAAACAGACAACCTACAGAATGGGAGTAAATTTTTGCAATCTACCCGTTTGACAAATGTCTAGTATCCAGAATTTACAAGGAACTTGAACAAATTTACAAGAAAAAGCAAACAACCCCATTATATAGTGGGCAAAGGACATGAACCAACACTTTTCAAAAGAAGACATACATGCAGCCAACAATTATATGGGAAAAAAAAGCTCAACATCACTGATCATTAGAGAAACAAATCAAAACCACAATGAGATACCATCTCACACCAATCAGAATGTCTACTATTAAAAAGTCCAAAAACAACAGATGCTTGCAAGTTTGCAGAGAAAAAGGAACGCTTATACACTGTTGGTGAGTATGTAAATTAGCTCAACCACTATGGAAGACAGTGTGGCCATTCCTCAAAGACCTAAAAACAGAAATACCACTTGATCCAGCAATCCCGTTACTGGGTATATACCCAAAGGAATATAGATTTTTCTGTTATAAAGACACATGCATATGTATGTCACTGCAGCACTTTTTACAATAGCAAAGACGTGGAATCAACCTAAATGCCCATCAGTGATAGACTGGATAAAGAAAATGTGGTACATATATACCATTGAATACTATTCAGCCATAAAAAAGAATGAGATTATGTTATTTGTAGGGACATGGATGAAGCTGGAGGTCATTATCCTTAGCAAACCAATGTAGGAACAGAAAACCAAATACAGCATGTTCTCACTTATGAGTGGGAGTTAAATGATGAGAACTCATGAACACAAAGAAGATGACAACAGACACTGGGGTCTACTTGAGGGTGGGAGGAGATAGAGGAGCAGAAAATAACTGTTAGGTACTAAGCTTAGTACCTGGGTGATAAAATAATCTGTAAAACACACCTCCAGGACACACATTTACTTATGTAACAAACCTGCACATGTACCATTGAACTTAAAAGTTAAATAAAAAATGGTCAAAATACCTGAATATACATTTCTCTAAAGAAAACATGCAAATCATCAAGAGCTATGTGAAAAATGTTTAACATCCGTAATCATCAGGGAAATGCAAATCAAAACCACAATGAGATACTACCTTACCCTCATTAGAATGGTTATTATCAAAAAGACAAAAAGTAATGAATGCTGGTGAGGATGCAGAGAAAAGGGAACTCTTACACGCTGTTGGTAGGAATGTAAATGTGTACAACCATTATGGAAAACAGTATGTAGGTTTCTCAAAAAATTAAAAATAGAACCACCATTTGACCCAGCAGTCCCATTACTGGGTGTGTATCCAAAGGAAATGAAATCAGTATTTCAGAGACATTTGTACTCCCATGTTTATTGCAGCACTATTTGCAATAGCCAAGATAAGAAATCAACCCAAATCCCCATCTAGAAGTGAATGGATAAAATATCACACACACACACACACACACACTCTCTCTCTCTCTCTCACACACACACACACACACAATGGAATACTATTAAGCCATAAAGCAGAATGAAATCCTGTCACGTGCAGCAACATGGATGAGCCTGGAGGACACTATGTTAAGTGAAATAAGCCAGGCATGGGAAGACAAACACTGCATGATTCCACTCATATGTGAAACCTAAAACAGCTGATTTCATAGAAGTAGAGAGTAGACTAGTGATTACCAAAGGCTGGGAAGTGTAGAGAGCGGGGACGGGAGAAGTTGGTCAATGGGTACAAATTTACAGTTAGACAGGAAGAATAAGTTCTGGTGTTCTATAACACAGTAGGGTGACTATAGCAAATAACAATGTAGTATGTATTTCAAGATAGCTGGAAGAGAAGATTTTGAATGTTGTCACCACAAAGAAATGATATATGTTCAAAGTCATGGATATAGTAATTACCCCAATAATTACTCCCATTTGATCATTATACAATGTATACATGCATTGAAACATCACACTGTATGCCAGAATATGTACAATTATTACGTGTCAATTATACATTTAAAAACTAATTAGATAAAGCAAAGTTCAGACTGTTTCCAAAGCTGCTCCAGGTTTTAATTTCTCTTTTGAGTCACCTAGGCACATGCACACAGCCTCAGGACAGGGCAGGAGGCTTGTGACCTCTCAGGTTCCACCCAGGAATATGCTTGTCCCAACCATGACTACAACCTCAGGATAGTAGAGCCTGAATTGTTAGGTTCTCACCCACTTGCCCACTGTCAAGCAGTCACTTCCACTGACAATGATGCTCATCATGGGCATTGTCTACTGCTCCAAGTCAAGTGAGCTCCCATTGACAGTGGTAGGGAAACTGCAGGTGCTCATTGCCTGTACCACCCTTGCAGAACTTCTTCACTTGTCTAGCTAAGGGATGGGGATAGGAGCAACCCAAGGTCAGAATGCCATAGATTCTCACTGTTCTTGTTCCAAGTTCAGCAGTTTTTAAAGTATAAACACTTCTTAGATTGTCGTATGCCTTTGGGCTCTGAAAAAGTTGTGTTTTATCAATTTTGTCTAGCTTTATAGTTACTTTTTTTTGGTAGCAAGATTTGCTGATCTCCCTATTTAGCCATAGCAGGAAATTTCTCAGGATTATTTTAGTCACACTACATAAAATTGAGAAACTGCAGTTATTTATGTTGAAGAATTTAATTAATTATCATTCAATTTATATGGGATGGATGAGCAGTTGATGGAGCTTATACTGGGAAAGGCTAATATTCCACAAAGCCACCCCTAAGCCCCTATATTACCTGGTATACACACAAATCTCTCTTTTTTGTTTTCTATTGTCTGTTTATATCCATCTCCTCTCAGGTCTTGGAATGTCTCAGGCCTAGGGACGAGGTCTGAGTGCTCTCTGGTTCCCAAACTTCTCCAGCAATAACCTAGCACAGAGAATTTTTCTGTAAATGTTAAGATGAATGAATCCACCAACTGGGGAAGAGACCCACTGGAGGTGTGACCCACTGACATTACCCCCACAGTGTGGATTATCCCCAACATGACTCAGCTAGACAGGGTGAATAACAGCCTTGGAGAAGGACTTGGCAAGTTTGTCTGCCATTAACTTACTGTGAGATCCCAGGCAAAGTCTTTTCCCTCTCTAGGCCTCAGCTACTGCATCTGAGAAAGGAGAGTATTGGAGTGGAGAGTCTTTAAGGTACCTCCTACCTCTGCTTGTCTGTAAGGAATAATAATAACATTAAATACCATTTATGTATTGGAACTTGAGTTGGGTACTATGAATATGTATATGTGCATATAAATACATATATTTCATCCTTAAAACCCTGCAAAATAGGACTGATTCTCTCCATTTTACAAAGCAGAGACAGACTTAGCGGGGAGAGCTGACTGAGTCACACAGCAGGGGAGAAGGAAATGATGTGTGCCCACACCTACTCAAGTGGATGACAGTAGAGGAGACTGGACACTCTGTTCTGTACCATCAGTCTTTTGTACCATATATCTGTTTGCTCTTAGCCCTAGTGGTCCTTGAGCTGTAGCCCTGGAACCCTGGAGGCACAGGTTTAACCATCTCCTATGCATCCTAAGAATTTTCTGGGTCTAATGTAAACAGACAGTTAGTGACTAGGTAGGGACCAGATAAGAAAGAAGAGGATTAAGGGTAGAGACTGAATGCAATGCTCTCTTCCTCTTCTCTTGCTTTTTGAAGTCTATCCATCTCTGAAGGTCCAGAAGCTTCACTTCCTCTGGAATCCCTCCCAATATTAAAACTTGTTCCAGAGGATTTCGTGCTATTTTCCTAAGCATTCCTATGTGGGTGAAGCACTCACTCCAATCAGCCTTGAAGGAGAACAGGGAGGAGGACATCTCTCTTGTAATCTCCACACTTTTCTCCTAGTGTTGCTAGTTTACCATACTTGGGAAATGCTTATTGAGCAACTGGTCGCAGAGTATGTGGTTCCACTGTAGAAGCCCTGGATAGAGTGATACTAAGGCCAGATATAGTGGGTATTTTACTTCTATTTTTGGTCACCAATTCTTTTCTTGTGCTTGGTAATACACTATCTTATGAGGTAGAGCCTATCTGCCACCAGAGAAGCTGAAAAAGCCACCTACTCACTACTCAAACTTCTTTGAAAGTAGGGCTTCGGCACATGACCAGACTCCACCAGTTACATTAATATATCCCTTGGAATCAGGAGTTGATGCTGAAGGAAGGAGGGAATGCATGGAATCTATTCTGGTGATGGGTGAATGCAGCTGAAGATGGGACAATCTGGTTTCCAGAGGCAATGGAAGTGTCCAGTCCACCACTACAAATGGTGGCATCCAGTTTCTAGCGGTGTTGTGAACAATGTTTCCTCTTGGAAACTTCTGAGGTGAGATTTTGGGCATCATTCCTGGCTATGTTGCTTCTGTACCTGGTTCTCCAGCTCTTTCAGACTCTGTGAGCTATCTAATACCTGTTTTGCAAATTCCTTTCTACTTAAATCAGTCAGAGCTTATTTCTATTGCTTATAACCAAGAACTGACACATTGGGGATTCTAGTCCTGGTTCTGCCATTGACTTGTTCTGTCCTCCAAATTAAATTGTGCACACTTTCTTGGCCTTTTTTTTTTTTTTTTTTTCTCGCTCTGCTGCCCAGGCTGGAGTGCAGTGGCCGGATTTCAGCTCACTGCAAGCTCCACCTCCCAGGTTCACACCATTCTCCGGCCTCAGCCTGCCGAGTAGCTGGGACTACAGGCACCCGCCGCCACGCCTGGCTAATTTTTTTTTTGTATTTTTAGTAGAGACGGGGTTTCACAGTGTTAGCCAGGATGGTCTCGATCTCCTGACCTCATGATCCGCCCACCTCAGCCTCCCAAAGTGCTGGGATTACAGGCGTGAGCCACCGTGCCCGGCCGGCCTCATTTTTATCGTCTGTTCACAATGGCGTTGCCAAATTGCAGATTCCACCTGACTTACATAAAGGCGAAGGGGATGTGATTGTTTTGACATCTATCATTGATTGTTGTGAAGAAACAGCTACATGAGGATCTGTCAGAGCTCATCACTGTGTTGTCATTTTGTGCCATGGCTTCTAGGAAGGTCAAGATTTTTGGCTGCATTGCAATAGCTTTATCTTGACTTGATCTTCTGGTACAAGTGCTACTCCATTATTATTGGGTACTTATTCCTTTGAACTGGTTTACAGTGTTTATTATAGCGAAACCATTTATTCTAATGTAGTGACATGCTTGGTGGTCTATCCAGCATCAATTTTACCCCTCATCCAATATACAGCAGCTATGCAGTTAGGTGGGGTTGACATAACCCTTACATCCAAGAATGGGCCCATATTTGTCCTAAGCCAGTTAGCACAAACTCATATCCTAGGACACAATGATTGGTTTTGAAATGGACATGCACCCAAATTAGAGTGAACATCAACTTTTCTTCAGTGGTTGTTGCTAATGGTAGTCACCCTGTGATCAGGAGTGTCAAGCTTAATATAGAGTGGCTTTGTGGAAGGGAGAATGGAGAGATGGAAAGAAGCTGGATCCTTGATGACATGATTAAGCAGCTCGACTTGTTTAGCATTCATCTGAAGCCCACTGTACTTCTGGATTCCTTTTCAGTTACACAAGCTGATACATTCTCGTTACTAAAGCAATTTGAATTGGATTTTCTGTTACTTGCAATCAAAAGCATCCTAACAAAAAGATCTATAAAATCTCAAGATGTTTGGAGAAAGAGGTGAGATTAATTAATGAATAAATGTTTTGGGAGGCCCACAGACATCTTACACTAATATATGTTCCCTACCAAAGCTTGCTTCTTCTCCTGTGTTCCTCCATCTTAGGAAATGGCTCCAACATTCACTCAGCAGCCCAAGCCAGAAATAAACATGGAAGTCATGCTAGACTCCTTTCTCTCCCTTACCTCTAATCAAATCAGTTATCGTAACATCTGCTTTTTACCTCTTTGTTATCTCTGCAGTCTGCCCTCATCTCTCCAATTCATTGCCACTGTTCTAGTCCTAATACCATGGTTCACAAGAACCTCCGTGATCTGGCTCCTGCTCCCCTCACATCTCATCCTCCTCTCCTGCCCTTGAATTCTCTACTCTCGCTATGCTGAACTGTTTCCTGCACAAAATTTGGCAGTTTTATTTATTCCCTTGTAGCAGGTCAGCTCTATGAGTGAAGGAACCATGTCCAGGTGTTCCCTTCTGAATTCCCAGCCTGCAACAAAAGTGCTTGGTACATGCTAGGAGCTCAACAATGTTAGTAGAATTAATGAATGAATAAAAGAATGAATCTTTCAGCCCTTGCTCAAGATAACCCCTATGTCTGAGATGCTCTTCTCTGATGCTGTCTCCTCTTTGACTAATTCTTTGTCCTTTTAGACTAGGCTTGGATATTACCCTCTCTGGAAAGCCTGCCCTCTAACTCCCAGGCTGGATTCCTTGAATATCTGGGGCTCCTACAGATCCCTGTGCTCACTTTTGTGCTAGCATTGGTCACATTGTATTGTCATTGCTTCAACATCTGTATCACCATGTAGGTACGGTTTTCCTGGAAGTCAGAAGCTAGGTCACATTATCTGTTTTATTCCTAGGGCCCAGCATAAGGTCAGGCACAGAGAGCCTTTGGTGAAAGTTTATTGAATGAAAGGTGTACATGTGAGTCAAGAATGGAGGCTTTGTGTTGATTCATTCCTAACCACTGACTCCTCAGCAAAGCCCAGCCTTCTCCCTTATCTTTTTTTCTTCAAGTCTAGTTCCAAATACATCCACTTCTTGCCTCAGGCTTTACTGGTTCTACTGGAACTGGAAGAAAGCTCACATTCTCATCGATACTCCCTCCTTCCACTTCACTTGTTTCTCCCTGTCATCCGTCTTCCTCTTCAGCCAGCACTCTCCTCACACAGAACACTCTCATGCCCTCCTGTTTCAGGACTCAGGATGAGACCCCTTTCTTCCCTATTCTCTCCTTTTCTCCTCTTTGATAATGGTAGAGCACTCTGGTTCTGTCAGGCTTGGCATCAAGAGTATTTCAGATTCTTTGTGTTCCACTGTCTGTGCACCCTACTGTCTGTATGTCCCATTGTTTGTGTATCCCAGTGTCTTTGTGTTCCAATGTCTGAGTATCACAATGAGTATATCCCAGTGACTGTGTGTCCAAGTGTCAGCATGTTTCTGCTTCTGTGCATCCTAGTGTCTTTGTGTTCTAGCGTCTCAGTGTCCCAGTGACTGTATGATCTAGCTTTTCTCTATGCCAAAGTGTCTATGTGTCTTAGGGTCAGGTTAGTGTCTGTATATTTACCTCTATGTGTAGGTGGCAATGTCTCTGTGCCCCAGTGTCTGTGATGTCCCAGTGACTGTACTGGACAGTGTTCCGGTGTCTCAATGTCTGTGTATATATCTCAGTGTCTTTGTTTTTCCAGTTTCAGTATGTCCCAGTGACTGTGCATCTCAGTGTCTGTTTCTGAGTGTTTGTGTATTGTAGGGTCTGGGTGTGTTTCAATAACTGTCCCAGTCTGTGTGTTCCAGTGTTTGCATATCTCAGTGTCTGTGTGCCCCAGTGTTTGTGTGTGTTACAGTGTCTGTGTGTGTCTGTTAACTACGTGTGGTGAGGTTTGTATGTTCCAGTCAATATGTGCCGTTGTCTGTATCTCCTAATGCCTGTTTCCCAGAGTCTGTACATGCAATTTTCTGTATGTGACAGTGTTGTTATTTCCCAGTGACTGCATGTCCACGTGTCTGAGTGTCTTGGTGTCTGTGCAAGTCCAAGTGTGTGTGTCTGTGTGTGTGAGTTTCCGTGTCCCAGAGCCTGTGTGCCCTAGTGTCTGTATGCCCCATTATTTGTGCATCCCAATGCCCGTGTTTCCTAGTGTTTGTGTGTCACAGAGTCTGTGAATGTCCCTATGTTGGTGTGTCCCAATGCCTGTGGAACCCGTGTGTGTGCACCATTATCTGTGTGTCCCAGAGCCTGTATATCCCAGTACCTGTGTCCTAGTGTCTGAGTGTCTCAGTGACTATAGATCCCCATGTCTCTGTATATTCCAGTGCCTATCTGTCTTAAGGGCTATGTATGTGTCTCAGTGTCTGTGTATACCAATTTCTCTTTATGTAGATGAGTGCACTAGAGTTTGTGTGCCCCCAGTATCTGTGTGTCATAGTGGCAGCATTTGGGCTGTGGATCTGAGTTTCAGTGTTTCTGTATACCTCAGCATCTGTATCTTAGTCTGTGTGTCCTAGTGTCTGTATGTCCCAATGTCTGTGTATTCCCATGTTTGTAACTTCCAGTGTCTATGTGTCCTGGAATCTGTGCATGTCCCAATGACTGTTCCAGTTAGTGCCTGTGTCAATATCTGTACATCCCATGTTTGTGTGCCCTACTGTCTGTGTGTCTCTGGGTCTTTGTATCTCAGTGTCTATATATCCTAGCATCTTTGTGCCCAAGAGTGTGTATATCTTTTTTTTTTTTGAGATGGAGTCTCACTCTGTCCCCCAGGCTGGAGTGCAATGGCATGATCTAGGCTCACGGCAACCTCCACCTCTCAGGTTCAAGCAATTCTCTTGCCTCCTGAGTAGTTAGGATTACATGCATGCACTACCACTCCTGGCTAATTTTTGTATTTTCAGTAGAGATGGGGTTTTGCCACGTTGGCCAGGCTGGTCTCTAACTCCTGACCTCAGGTGATCCACCTGCCTCAGCCTCCCAAAGCACTGGGATTACAGGCATGAGTCACTGCACCTGGCCTGCATATCTTTATATGTATATATGACAGTGTCTTTATGTTTCAGAATCTATATGCTTCCCAATGAATGTATATCCCTGTGCTTGCATTTCTTGGTGTGTGTGTCAAAGCGTCTGTGTTCCTTAGATTACATGTGTCCCAGTGCCTGTGCATGTACCTCAGTGTATGTATGGCCCAGTGTCTACATGTTCCACTGGCTGTGAGTCACAGTGTCTGTGTATTTCTCAGAGACCATTTGTGCCTGCATCTGTGTGTCCCAGTGCCTATGTGTCTCTGAGCTTGTGTATGTCACAGTATCTGTATTTTTCATTATCAGTGTGCCCCAGTGTCAGCATGTTGCAACTGAAGTCTCAGCTTCAGTTTCTGTATGTCTCCATCTCTGCATCTTAGTGTCTGTGTGTTTCCATATCTGTGTATTCCAGTATCTGTGTGTCCCAAGGTCTATGTGTACCAGATGTATATCTCCCAATGTTGATTTAACTCCATGTCCCAGTGTCTGTGTATGTCTCAGTGTCAATGTTGCTAAGTGTCTGTGTCCCAGTGCCTCTATATATCAGTGTCGGTGTACCCCAGTGTCTGTGTCTTAGGTGTCTCTCTCATGTCCCAGTGTCTGTGTTTCTGGGTCTGTGTATGTTTCAGTGTCTGTGTTTCTGGGTCTGTGTATGTTTCAGTGTCTGTGTTTCTGGGTCTGTGTATGTTTCAGTGTCTGTGTTTCTCAGTGTCAGTGTGTCCCACTGTCTGTGCATTCTAGCGGCAGCATGTTGCGTTGTTTCTAGTTTCAGTAATTCTGTGTGCTTCACTGTTTGTATGCCTGTGTCACTGATACTGTGTACCAGTATCAGTGGTACATGTGTGTACCTGTGTCTATGTCCAACTGTCTGTATGTCTCAGTGTCTGTGTATCCAGTAATTTTGACCCCAGCATCTGTATGTCTCAGTGTCTGGAATGCCAATGTCTGTGTATCTCAGCATCTGTGTATGTCCCAGTATCTGTGTTTCTTAGATTTTGTATGTGTCCCATTTCCTGTTTACTTTTATTTCAATAGGTCCCAGTGCTTGTGTGTTTCAGTGAGTGGGTGTTCCAGAGTAAGCATGTGTCTGTATTTTCAGTGTTTTTGTGTGTCTTGCTGCCTGTACCCCAGTTTCTGTATGTTTGTTTCTGCATATCCCCAGTGTCTTTATGTCCCAGTGTTTGTGTCTCCAGTGTCTATGTATTCTAGTGACTGTGTATTACAGCGTTTGAATATTTTCCAGTGTCTGTATGTCTTAGTTTCTTAGTACTCCAGTATTTGCATGTTCCAGTATCCATGTGCTGCAATGTCAGTATGTGTCCGTCTACGTGTCTCAGTGTCTGCACATCCCAGTGACTGTCTCAGTGTTGGTGCACCAGTGTCTTTTTCTCCCACTGTCCGAGTGTCCCAATGACTGCATACTCCAGTGTTTCTGTACATTCAAGTCTCCATGTGTCTCAGTGTCTATATACCCAAGCACCTATATGTTCCAATGTTTATGTATCCCATTGTCTGTATACCCTGATGTCTATCAGTTCTAGCTTCTGTCTTTGTCCCTGACTGTGCACCAGTGTCTGTGTGTCTCAGTGTCTATGAGTCCCAGTGTCTATGTTTCCCAATGTCTGTGTGTCCCAGTATCTGCTCTCGGTGCCCATGTGTCGCAGTGTCTGTGTGTCCCAGCATCTATGAGTCTCAGTGTATGTGTCGCAGTGTCTGTGTGTCCCAGCATCTATGAGTCTCAGTGTATGTGTCCAGTGTCTGTGTGTCCTAGTGTCTATGGGTCTCAGTGCCTGTGTGTCACAATGTCTATATATTTCCTAGTGTCTGCAGATCACAGCCTCTCTGTATTCTAATACCTGGGTGTCCCAGTATGTTTATGTCCTAATGACTATATGTTTCAGTGTCTGTGGGTCTTGATGTCTGTGTCTGCCCCAGTATTTATGTTCCTCAGTGTCTGTATGTCCCAGTGTTTGTATACCCTAGTGACCATTGCATGTTGCATTGTGTTTCTTAGTATCAGTGTTTCTGTGTTCCTCTGTATTTGTATCCCAGTGTCTGCGTCAGAATGTATGTTTGCCCCAGTATCTGTATAGCACGTTTCTATGTAGTCCCAAGTCTGCATGCATAACTGTTTGCATATGCCTCAATGACTGTACGTCCCAGTTTCTCTGTGCCCCAGCGCCAGTGTACCTCACTGTATGTATATCCCAGTATTTGCTCGTTCCACTCTTTGTGAGCCCCAGTGTCTGTGTATCTCAGTGTTTTTTTCCATGCCCTTCTCACTGTGGGACTCAGTTTCTGTGTGTCTCTGCGTCAGCATGTAGTTGTGTCTCTGAGTTCCAGTTTTTGTGTGCTTCAGTCTCTGTACCTCAGTTTCTGGCATCCCAGTGGCATGTGTGTCTCAGGTTCTGTATATTCCTCTGTCTGTGTATCGCAGTGTCTGTGTATACCTGTACCTGTGTACTAGTGTATGGTCCAACTATCTTTGTATGTCAGTGTCCCTGTGTGTTCTGACATGTGTTCTAATGTCTATGTGTGTTAAATATTAGTGCATGCCAGCGCCTCTATGTGTTTTAGTGGGTGTCTATGTTTTCCAATGGCTGTATGCATCTTTTTTTTTTTTTCTGAGACAGAGTCTCGCTCTTGTTGCCCAGGCTGGAGTGCAATGTCACGATCTAGGCTCACTGCAACCTCCGCCTCCTGGGTTCAAGCGATTCTCCTGCCTCAGCCTCCTGAGTAGTTGGGATTACGGGCGCCTGCCACCATGCCCAGCTAATTTTTATATATTTTTTTAGTAGATACAGGGTTTCGCCATGTTGGCCAGGCTGGTCTTGAAATCCTGACCTCAGGTGATCTGCCCTCCTTGGCCTCCCAAAATGCTGGGATTACAGGCATGAGTCACTGTGCCCAGCCGGCTGTATGCATCTTAATATCTGTATGGCAAGTGTCTGGCAGTGTTCCAATGTTTACATATTCTAGTTTCCCAAGGTCTATGTGTCCCAATGTTTCTGTGTTCTGGTGTCTTCTGTTTCTTCTGTATATCATTGTCCAGTACCTGCATGTCCTTGGTTCTTTGTAAATCTGTGAGTTCCCGTGTCCCATTCCTTATGCATTCCTATGTTATACATTCTATTAATCTGTGTGTTTCAGGGTCTGTACATCCTCATTTCTGGATGTCCTTGGATCTCTGTAGTCCCTTGATTTTGCCATTTTCTCTGCACGTCCCTGACCTCTATGTTTTCATGTATGTGCATCCTTGTCCTTGAACGTACTTGAGTTTTTGTATATCCTGAGCCTCTGTTCTAGTGTCTGTGTCTCCTTGTCTCTGTGTGCTTGTGAATCTCTGTCTCAGTATCTGGGAATCCAATGAGCCCCTGTATTCAAATGTTTGTGCACCCTTTCTCTGTATATCATTGAATTTTTGTGTCTTCCTGATTCTTTACATGTCTCTGAATCTTTGCACATCCCTGAGTCTGCATATCCCTGAACCTTTACATGTCCCTGAGTCTTTGCGTCTGATCCAGTGTCTGTCTGTGTCTGGATGTCCATGAAGCTCTGTGTTCCAGTTTGTGTGTTTCTGTCTCTAGGCATCGCCAAGTCTTTGCATGCCCCTGAATCTCTGCAGTCTATTGTGTATCCATGAGTCTCTGTATTCTTTAATTTTTAATTTTTGTGGGTACATTGTAGGTGTATGTATTTATCAGGTACATGAAATATTTCGATACAGGCATGCAATGTGAAATAAACACATCATGGAGAGTGAGGTATCCAACCTCTCAAGCATTTATCCTTTGAGTTACAAACGATCTAATTGTACTCTTAATTATTCTAAAATGCACAATTAAGTTATTATTGACTATAGTCACCCTATTGTGCTATCAAATAGTAGGTCTTATTCAGGCTCTCTAACTATTTTTGGTACCCATTAACCATTCCCACTTACCACCCAAACCCCCCACTACCCTTCCCAACCTCTGGTAACCATCCTTCTACTCTCTATCTCCAAGTTTAATTGTTTTAATTTTTAGCACCCACAGATAATTGAGAACATGTGATGTTTGTCTTTCTGTGCCTGGCTTATTTCACTTAACACAATGACCTCCAGTTCCATCCACGTTATTGCAAATGACAGGATCTCATTCTTTTTAATGGCTGAATCATATTTCATTGTGTATATGCACAACATTTTCTTTATCCATTCATCTATTGATGGACACATAGCTTCCAAATCTTAGCTACTGAGAATATAGTGCTGCAACAAACATGGGAGTGCAGATATCTCTTTGATGTACTGATTTCTTTCTTTCTTTTTTTTAATACTTTAAGTTCTAGGGTACATGTGCACAACGTGCAGGTTTGTTACATATGTATACTTGTGCCATGTTGGTGTGCTGCACCCATTAACTCGTCATTTACATTAGGTATATCTGCTAATGCTATCCCTCCCCTCCACCCTCCCCACAATAGGACCCAGTGTGTGATGATCCCCTTCCTGTGTCCAAGTGATCTCATTGTTCAATTCCACCTATGAGGTGGGAATATGTGTGTGGTGTTCTGTTCTTGCTGATGGTTTGCACAGGAATGATGGTTTCCAGCTGCATCCATGTCCCTACAAAGGACACAAGCTCATCCTTTTTATGGCTGCATAGTATTCCATGGTGTATATGTGCTGTTTTCTTAATCAGTCACTGATGGACATTTGGGTTGATTCAAGTCTCTTTGCTATTGTGAATAGTGCTGCAATAAACATAGTGTGCAGGTGTTTTATAGCAGCATGAGCTTCCTAATCATTGGGTATATTCCCAGTAGTGGGATGGCTGGAGTCATATGGTACTTCTAGTTCTAGATCCGGTATACATATTATTTTCCACAATGGTTGAACTGGTTTTAATTCCCTGTAGTTATAAAGAGATGTTCCTATTTCCTCCCATCCTCGCTTTCATTGTTCTAGTTTTTAATGATTTTCATTCTTTGGGTGTGAGATGGTGTCTCATTAATGAAGTTTTTTGATTTGCATTTCTCTGATGGCAGTGATGATGAGCATTTTTTCATGTGTGCCATTGGCTGTATGCATCTTCTTTTTGAGAATTGTCTGTTCGTATCCTTTGCCCTTTTTGATGGGGTTGTTTGTTTTTATCTTGTAAATCTGATTGAGTTCTTTATAGGTTCTGGATATTAGCCATTTTGTCAGATGAGTAGATTGCAAAAGGTACTACTCCCATTCTGTAGGTTGCCTGTTCACTCTGATGGTGGTTTCCTTTTGCTGCTGTGGAAGCTCTTTAGTTTAATTAGGTCCCATTTGTCAATTTTGGCTTTTGTTGCTTTTATTTGGTTTGGTGTTTTAGACATGCAAAGAGTCCTTGCCCATGCCTATGTCTGAATAGTATTACCTAGGGTTTTCTTCTAAGGTTTTGTTAGGTCTAACATTTTAAGTCTCTAATCCATCTTGAATTAATTTTCATATAAGGAGTGAGAAGGATCAGTTTCAGCTGCTTATGGCTAGCCGATTTTCTAGCTGTTTATTAAATAAGAATCCTTTCCCCATTTCTTGTTTTTGTCAGGTTTGTAAAGGGTCAAGATGGCTGTAGATGTGTGAGTATTATTATTTCTGAGGGCTCTGTTCTGTTCCATTGGTCTATATCTGTTTGGTACCAGTACCATGCTGTTTTTAGTTACTGTAGCTTTGTGAAGTATAGTTTGGAAGTCAGGTGGCGTGATGCCTCAGCTTTGTTCTTTTTGACTTAGGATTGTCTTACAGCTTGTTGCAGGGTCTTTTTGGTTCCATATGAGCTTTCAAGCAGTTTTTTTCCAATTCTGTGAAGAAACTCATTGGTGGCACTTGATGGGGATGGCTTTGGATCTATAAATTGCCTTGGGCGAGTATGGCCATTTCATGATATTGATTCTTCCTATCCATGAGCACTAGTATTTTTCTTCCATTTGTTTGTGTCCTCTTTTTATTTCACTGAGCAGTGGTTTGTAGCGTTCTCCTTGAAGAGGTCCTTTACATCATAAGTTTGGTTGTTATTTTATTCTCTTTGGAAACAGTGGCAGATGGAAGGAAGTTCAGTCCTTAGTTGGCTCTCTGTTTCTGTTACTGGTGTATAAGAATGCTTGTGATTTTTGCACATTGATTTTTGTATCCTGAGACTTGTTGCTTATCAGCTTAAGGAGATTTTGGGCTGAGACAATGGGGTTTTTCTAAATATATACAATCATGTCATCTGCAAAGAGGGACAAATTTGACTTCTTCTTTCTAACTGAATGCCCCTTGATTCTTTCTCTTGCCTGATTGCCCTAGCCAGAACTTCCAACCTCTATATTTGAATAGGAGTGGTGAGAAGGCATCCTGTCTTGTGCCAGTTTTCAAAGGGAATTTTTCCAGTTTTTGCCCATTCAGTATGATATTGGCTGTGGGTTTGTCCTAAATAGCTCTTATTATTTTGAGATATGTTCCATCAGTACGGAATTTATTGAGAGTTTTTAGCATGAAGGGCTGTTGAATTATGTGAAAGGCTTTTTCTGCATCTATTGAGATAAACATGTGGTTTTTGTCTTTGGTTCTGTTTATATGCTGGTTTACATTTATTGATTTGCATATGTTGAAGCAGCCTTGCATCCCAGGGATGAAGCCCACTTGATCATGGTGGGTAAGCTTTTTGATGTGCTGCTGGATCCGGTTTGCCAGTATTTTATTGAGGATTTTTGCATCGTTGTTCATCAGGGATATTGGTCTAAAATTGTCTCTTTTTGTTGTATCTCTGTCAGGCTTTGGTATCAGGATGATGTTGGCCTCATAAAATGAGTTAGGGAGGATTCCCTCTTTTTCTATTGATTGGAATAGTTTCAGAAGGAATGGTACCAACTCCTTCTTGTACCTCTGGTGGAATTCGGCTGTGAATCCGTCTGGTCCTGGACTTTTTTTGGTTGGTAGGCTATTAATTATTGCCTCAATTTCAGAGCCTGCTATTGGTCTATTCAGGGATTCAACTTCTTCCTGGTTTAGTCTTGGAAGAGTGTAAGTGTCCAGGAAATTATCCATTTCTTCTAGGTTTTCTAGTTTATTTGCGTAGAGGTGTTTATAGTATTATCTGATGGTAGTTTGTATTTCTGTGGGGTCGGTGGTGATATCCCCTTTATCATTTTTTTATTGCATCTATTTGATTCTTCTCTCTTTTCTTTTTCTTTTTTTTGAGACGGAATCTCCCTCTGTCACCCAGGCTGGAGTGCAGTGGCGCGATCTCGGCTCACTGCAGGCTCCACCTCCTGGGTTCACGCCATTCTCCTGCCTCAGCCTCCGGAGTAGCTGGGATTACAGGCGCCTGCCACCTTGCCCGGCTAGTTTTTTGTATTTTTTTTAGTAGAGACGAGGTTTCACCGTGTTAGCCAGGATGGTCTCGATCTCCTGACCTCGTGATTTGCCCGTCTCGGCCTCCCAAAGTGCTGGGATTACAGGCTTGAGCCACCGTGCCCAGCCTCTTCTCTCTTTTCTTCCTTATTAGTCTTGCTAGCAGTCTATCAATTTTGTTGATCTTTTCAAAAAACCAACTCCTGGATTCTTTGATTTTTTGGAGGGATTTTTGTGTCTCTATCTCTTTCATTTCTGCTCTGATCTTAGTTATTTTTTGCCTTCTGCTAGCTTTTGAATGTGTTTACTCTTGCTTCTCTAGTTCTTTTAATTGTGATGTTAGAGTGTCAATTTTAGATCTTTACAGCTTTCTCTTGTGGGTATTTAGTGCTCTATTTTCCCTCTACACACTGCTTTAAATGTGTCCCAGAGATTCTGGTATGTTGTGTCTTTGTTCTCATTGGTTTCAAAGAACATCTTTGTTTCTGCCTTCATTTCGTTATGTACCCAGTAGTCATTCAGGAGCAGGTTGTTCAGTTTCCATGTAGTTGAGTGGTTTTGATTGAGTTTCTTAGTCCTGAGTTCTAGTTTGATTGCACTGTGGTCTGAGAGATAGTTTGTTATAATTTCTGTTCTTGTACATTTGCTGAGGAGTGCTTTACTTCCAATTATGTGGTCAATTTTGGAATAAGTGTGATGTGGTGCTGAGAAGAATGTATATTCTGTTGATTTGGGGTGGAGAGTTCTGTAGATGTCTATTAGGTCCACTTGGTGCAGAGATGAGTTCAATTCCTGGATATCCTTGTTAACTTTCTGTCTCTTTGATCTGTCTAATGTTGGCAGTGGGGTGTTGAAGTCTCCCATTATTATTGTATCGGAATCTAAGTGTCTTTGTAAGTCTCTAAGGACATGCTTTATGAATCTGGGTGCTCCTGTATTGGGTGCATATATATTTAGGATAGTTATCTCTTCCTGTTGAATTGATCCCTTTACTATTATGTAATGGCCTTCTTTGTGTCTCTTGATCTTTGATGGTTTAAAGTCTGTTTTATCAGAGACTAGGATTGCAACTGCTGCTTTTCTTTGTTTTTCATTTTCTTTGTAGATCTTTCCCCACCCTTTATTTTGAGCCTATGTGTGTCTCTGCATGTGAGATGAGTCTCCTGAATACAGCAAACTGGTGGGCCTTTACTCTGTATCCAATTTGCCAGTCTGTGTCTTTTAGTTGGACCATTTAGTCCATTTACATTTAAGGTTAATATTGTTATGTGTGAACTTGATCCTGTCATTATGATAATAACTGGTTATTTTGTTCGCTAGTTGATGCAGTTTCTTCCTAGCATTGATGGACTTTACATTTTGACATGTTTTTGCAATGGCTGGTACCTGTTGTTCCTTTCCATGTTTAGTGCTTCCTTCAGGATCTCTTGTAGGGCAAGTGTGGTGATGACAAAATCTCTAAGCATTTGCTTATCTGTAAAGGATTTTATATCTCCTTCACTTATGAAGCCTAGTTTGACTGGATATGAAATTCTGGGTTGAAAATTCTTTTCTTTCAGAATGTTGAATATTGGCCCCCACTCTCTTCTGGCTTGTAGAGTTTCTGCCGAGAGATCTGCTGTTAGTCTGATGGGCTTCCCTTTGTGGGTAACCTGACCTTTCTCTCTGGCTGCCCTTAACAGTTTTTCCTTCATTTCAACTTTGGTGAATCTGACAATTATGTGTCTTGGAGTTGCTCTTCTTGAGGAGTATCTTTGTGGCATTCTCTGTATTTCCTGAATTCGAATGTTGGCCTGCCTTACTAGGTTGGGGAAGTTCTCCTGGATGATATCCTGCAGAGTGTTTTCCAACTTGTTTCCATTTTCCCCGTCACTTTCAGGCACCCCAATCAGACGTAGATTTGGTCTTTTCACATAATCCCATACCTCTTGCAGGCTTTGGTCATTTCTTTTTACCATTTTTTTTCTACACTTCTCTTCTAGCTTCATTTCATTCATTTGATCTTCAATTGCTGATACTCTTTCTTCCAGTTGATCGAGTCGGTTACTGAAGCTTGTGCATTTGTTACATAGTTCTCAGGTTATGGTTTTCATCTCTCTCAGTTCTTTTAAGGTCTTCTCTGCATTGATTATTCTAGTTATCCATTCATCCATTTTTTTTTGAAGATTTTTAGTTTCTTTGTGCTGGTTACGTAATTCCTCCTTTAGCTCTGAGAAGTTTGATGGACTGAAACCTTCTTCTCTCAACTCGTCAAAGTCATTCTGCATCCAGCTTTGTTCCATTGCTGGCGATGAGCTGTGTTCCTTTGGAGGGGAGATGCAGTCTTATTTTTTAAATTTCCAGCTTTTCTGCCCTGCTTTTCCCCCATCTTTGTGGTTTTATCTGCCTTTGGTCTTTGATGATGGTGACGTACTGATGGAGTGTTGGTGTGGGTGTCCTTCCTCTTTGTTAGTTTTCCTTCTAACAGTCAGGACCCTCAGCTGTAGGTCTGTTGGAGTTTGCTTGAGGTCCACTCCAGACCCTGTTTCCCTGGGTATCAGCAGCGGAGGCTGCAGAAGATAGAATATTGCTGAACAGTGAGTGTTGCTGTCTGATTCTTGCTCTGGAAGCTTCATCTCAGCGGTGTACTCCACCGTGTGAGGTGTGAGTTGTCGGTCTACACCTAGTGGGGGATGTCTCCCATTTAGGCTACTCAGGGGTCAGGGACCCACTTGAGCAGGCAGTCTGTCTGTTCTCAGATCTCAACCTCCATGCTGGGAGATCGACTCTTCTGTTCAAAGCTGTCTGACGGGGCATTTACCTCTGCCGAGGTTTCTGCTGCTTTTTGTTTAGCTATGCCCCGTCCCCAGAGGAGGAGTCTATAGAGGCAGGTTGGCCTCCTTGAGCTGTGGTGGACTCCACCCAATTCGAGTTTCCCGGTGGCTTTGTTTACCTACTTAAGCCTCAGCAATGGCGGGCACCCCTCCCGCAGCGTCACTGCTGCCTTGCAGTTAGATCTCAGAATGCTGTGCTAGCAATGAGGGAGGCTCCGTGGGCATGGCACCCTCTGGGCTAGGTGTGGGATATAATCTCCTCGTGTGCTGTTTGGTAAGACCCTTGGTAAAGTGCAGTATTAGGGTGGGAGTTACCCGATTTTCCAGGTGTTGTGTTTCTCAATTTCCTTTGACTAGGAAAAGGTATTCTCTTCCCCCTTGCGCTTCCCAGGTGAGGTGATGCCTCACCCTGCTTCAGCTCTCGCTGGTTGGGCTGCACCTGTGGACTAGCACCAACTGTCTGACATGCCCCAGTGAGATGAACCCGGTACCTCAGTTGAAAATGCAGAAATCACCCATCTTCTGTGTCACTCATGTTGGGAGCTGGAGGGTGGAGCTGTTCCTATTCGTCCATCTTGGACGCACCCCTGATGTACTGATTTCTTTTCCTTTGGGTATATACCCAACAGTGGGATTGCTGGATCATAAGGTAGCTATATATTTATTTTTTTGAGGAATCTCAAAACTGTTCCCCATAGTAGTTGTACTAATTTACATTCCTACCAACAGGGTATGAGGGTTCCCTTTTCTCTACATCCACATCAGCATGTGTTATTGCCTGTCTTTTGGATAAAAGCCATATTAACTGGAGTGAGATGATATCATATTGAAGTATTATAGTTTTGATTTGCATTTCTTTGATGATCAGTGATGTTGAGCACCTTTTCATATGTCTATTAGTCATTTGTATGTCTTCTTTTGAGAAATGTCTATTCAAATCTTTTGTCTTTTTAGACTGGATTATTAGATTTTTTTCCTATAGAGTTGTTTCAGCTCTGTATACATTCTGGTTATTAATGCCTTGTCAGATATGTAGTTTGCAAATATTTTGTCCCATTCTGTGGGTTGTCTCTTCACTTTGCTGATTGTGCCTTTTGCTGTGCAGAAGCTTTTAAACTTAATTCGATCCCAGTTGTCCATTTTTGCTTTGGTTGCCTGTGCTTGTGGGATATTGCTCAAGAAATTTTTGACCAGACCAATGCCTTGAAGATTTTCCCCAAATTTTTTTGTAGTAGTTTCATAGTGTGAGGTCTTTGATTTAAGTCTTTAGTCCATTGTGATTCGATTTTTATATGTGCTGAGAGATAGAGGTCTAGTTTTATTCTTCTGCATATGTGTATCTAGTTTTCCCAGCACCACTTATTGAAGAGACTCTCCTTTCCCAATGTGTGTTCTTGGCATCTTTGTTGAAAAGGAGTTCACTGTAGTTGTGTGAATTAGTTTCTGGGTTCTCTGTTCTGTTCCATTGGTCTATATGTATGTTTTATGTGAGTGCCATGATGTTTTGGTTACTATACCCTTGTAGTATAATTAAAAGTCAGGTAATGCGATTCCTCCAGTTTTGTTCTTCTGGCTTAGGATAGCTTTGGCTTTTCTGGGTCTTTTGTGGTTCCATACAAATTTTAGAATTATTTTTTTTCTATTTCTGTGAAGAATGTCATTGAGATTTTGATAGGGATTGCATTAAATCTGTAGATTGCTTTGAGTAGTATGGACATTTAAAAAATATAGAGTCTTCCAATCCATTAACATAGAATATCTTTCCATTTTTAAATAACTTCTTCAATATCTTACATCAGTGTTTTATAGTTTTCATTGCAGAGATCTTTCACTTCTTTAGTTAACTTAATTCCTGGGTATTTTATTTGTAGCTACTGTAAATGGGATTACTATCCTAATTTCTTTTTCAGATTGTTTATAATTGCCATATAAAAATGCTACTAATTTTTGTGTGTTGGCTTTGTATTCTGAAAATTTACAGAATTTATCATTTCTAATACTTTTCTTGTGGAGACTTTAGGTTTCTCCAAATATAAAATCCTATCTTCTGCAAACAACGATAATTTCACTTCTTCCTTTCCCATTTGGATACGTTTTATTTCTCTCTCCTGTCTAATTGCTCTAGCTGAGACTTCCAATACTACATTGTGTAACAGTGGTGAAAGTGGGCATGCTTGTTGTGTTCCATAGTTTAGAGGAAAGGTTTTCAGTTTTTCCCCATTTAGTATGATACTAGCTGTGGGTCTGCCATATATGGCTTTTATTATGTTGAAGTATGTTCCTTCTATAACCAATTTTTGGTGGGTTTTTATCATGAAGGAATGTTGAATTTTATCAAGTACTTTTTCAACATCAATTGAAATGATCATATGGTTTTGTCCTTCATTTGGTTGATAATAGTGTATCACATTGATTGATTTGCATACATTGAACCACACTTGCATCCCTAAGATAAACCCTACTTGGTGATGATGATCTTTTCAATGTGTTGCTGAATTCAGTTTACTATTTTTTTGTTTTTGAGACAGAGTCTTGCTCTGTTGCCCAGGCTGGAGTGCGATGGCACAATCGCAGCTCACTGCAAGCTCTGCCTCCCAGGTTCACACCATTCTCCTGCCTCAGCCTCCTGAGTAGCTGGGACTACAGGCGCCCACCACCATGACTGGCTAATTTTTTGTATTTTTAGTAGAGATGGGGTTTCACTGTGTTAGCCAGGATGGTCTTGATCTACTGACCTTGTGATGCACCTGCCTTGGCCTTCCAAAGTGCAAGATTATAGGTGTGAGCCACTGCACCTGGCAGTTTACTAATATTTTACTGAGGATTTTTGCATCCATGCTCATCAGAGTTGTTGGCCTATAGTATTCTTTTCTTTTCTTTTTTTGATGTGTCTTTGTCTGGTTTTGATATCAGGGCAATACTGGCCTCGTAGAATGAGTTTGGAAGTACTCCCTCCTTCTCTATTTTTTTGGAATAATTTGAGTAGGATTTATATTAGTTTTTTGAATGTTTGGTAGAATTCAGCAGTGAAGCCATCAGGTCCTGGGCTTTTCTTTTCTTTCTTTTATTTATTTATTTATTTTTAGATGGAGTCTTGCTGTGTTGCCCAGGCTGGAGTGCAGTGGTGCAATCTTGGCTCACTGCAAGCTCTGCCTCCTGGGTTCACGACATTCTCCTGCCTCAGTCTCCTGAGTAGCTGGGACTACAGGTGCCCACCACCATGCCTGGCTAATTTTTGTAGTTTTAGTAGAGACAGCGTTTCACCTTGTTAGCCAGGATGGCCTTGATCTACTGACCTCATGATCTGCCCACCTCGGCCTCCCAAAGTGCCGGGATTACAGGTGTGAGCCACCACGCCCGGCTGGGTTTTTCTTTTCTGGGAGACTTTTTGTTTGATCCTGTTAATAGTTACCGGTTTGTTCATGTTTTGGATTTCTTCATGGTTCAATCTTGGTAGGTGGTATGTGCCTAGGAATTTGTCCATTTCTTCTAGATTTTCTAATTTATTGGCATACAGTTGCTCATAGTATCCACTAATGATTCTTTGAATTTCTCCAGTATCATTTTGTAATGTCTCTTTTTTCTCCTCTTATTTTATTTATTTGAATTATCTCTCTTTTTTCTTAGTCTGGCTAAAGGTTTGTTAATTTTGTTGAACTTTTCAAAAAAACAACTTTTTGTGTCATTGATGTTTTGTATTGTTTTCTTCATTTCAATTTCCCTTATTTCTTCTCCGATCTTCATTATTTATTTTCTTTTACTAATTTTGGGTTTGGTTTGCTCTTGCTTTTCTAGTTCCTTCAGATGAGTCATTAGGTTGTTTAAGCTTTTCTTCATCTTTAATGTAGACATTTATAACTCTGAGTACTTCTTTTGCTGTATCCCGTAGGTTTTGGGATTTTGTGTTCCCATTATCTTTTCTTTCAATAAAATTTTAAATTTCCTTCTTAATTTCTTCATTGACCCATTGGTCATTCAGGAGCATATTGTTTAATTTCCATGTATTTCTATAGTTGCCAAAATTTATCTTGTTATTGATTTAGAAATGAATAATTTTACTTCATTGTAGTCAAATAAGATCCTTGAGGTTATTTCAGTTTTTTGAATGTTTCAGGACTTGTTTTGTGACCTAACATATGGTCTTTCCTTGAAAATGATCCAGGAGTTAAGGAAAATAATGTGTATTCTGCAGCCATTGGATGAAATATTCTGTAAATATGTATCAGGTCCACTTACTCTATAGTGCAGATTAAGTCTGAGTTTGTTAATTTTCTGTCTGGAAGATCTGTCCAATATTAAAAGTGGGATGTTGAAGTCTCCACCTATTATTCTATGGGGGTCTATCTCTCTCTTTGGTTGTAATAATATTTACTTTATATATCTGGGTATTCCATTGTTGGGTGCGTATATATTTAAAATTGTCATATCCTCTTGCTTATTGATCCCTTTTTCACTATATAGCGAAACTCTTTGACTCTTCTTATAGTTTTTGCCTTGAAATCTATTTTCTTCTGATACAAGTACAACTACTCCCACTCTTTTATGGTTTCCATTGTCATGGAATATCTTTTTCCATCCCTTTATTTGCAGTCTATGTATGTCTTTATAGGTGAAACATGTTTCTTGTAGGCACCAGATTAATGGATCTTTTTTTTTTTTTAAATCTATTCAGCCACTCTATGTCTTTTGATTGGAACATTTAGGCCATTTGCATTCAACGTTATTATTGATAAGTAAAGAATTACTCCTGGCATTTTGTTATTGGTTTTCCTATTTTTTTGTGGTCTGCTTTTCCTTCTTTTTTCCGTTCTGTCTTCCTTTTAGCAAAGGTGATTTTCTTTGGTGATATTATTTAGTTTCTTATTTTCTTGTGGTTTTTTTGTGTATCTGTCATACATTTTTTGCTTTGAGGTTACCATGGCTTATAGTTCGCCCTGAAGAGATCCTTTACATACTTTGTAAGTTGGATTCCTAGGTATTTAATTCTCTTTGAAGCTATTGTGAATGGGAGTTCATTCATGATTTGGCTCTCTGTTTGTCTGTTACTGGTGTATAAGAATGCTTGTGATTTTTGCACATTAATTTTGTATCCTGAGACTTTGCTGAAGTTGCTTATCAGCTTAAGGAGATTTTGGGCTGAGACAATGGGGTTTTCTAAATATACAATCATGTCATCTGCAAAGAGGGACAATTTGACTTCTTCTTTTCCTGACTGAATACTCTTGATTCTTTCTCTTGCCTGATTGCCCTAGCCAGAACTTCCAACACTATGTTGAATAGGAGTGGTGAGAGAGGGCATCCCTGTCTTTTGCCAGTTTTCAAAGGAAATGCTTCCAGTTATTGCCCATTCAGTATGATATTGGCTGTGGGTTTGTCATAAATGGCTCTTATTATTTTGAGATACGTTCCATCAATACTGAATTTATTGAGAGTTTTTAGCATGAAGGGCTGCTGAATTTTGTCAAAGGCCTTTTCTGCAGCTATTGAGATAATCATGTGGTTTTTGTCTTTGGTTCTGTTTATATGCTGGTTTACATTTATTGATTTGCATATGTTGAACCAGCCTTGCAGGTTACCATGAAGCTTGAAAATACTATCTTATAACCCTGGGTTTTGTGTGTGTGTGTGTGTGTGTGGTCTTCTCTTTTTTTTTTTTTTTTTTGAGCCAGAGTCTCGCTCTGTCGCCCAGGCTGGAGTGCAGTGGCATGATCTCGGCTCACTGCAAGCTCTGCCTCCCAGGTTCCTGCCATTCTCCTGCCTCAGCCGCCGGAGTAGCTGGGACCACAGGTGCCGCAACCATGTCTGGCTAATTTTTTCTATTTTTAGTAGAGACGGGGTTTCACCATGTTAGCCAGGATGGTCTCGATCTCCTGACCTCGTGATCCACCCGTCTCGGCCTCCCAAAGTGCTGGGATTACAGGCTTGAGCCACCGCTCCCAGCCTTTTTTTTTCTTTTTTTAAATTATTATTATACTTTAAGTTCTAGGGTACATGCAGGAATGCAGGTTTGTTATGCAGCAGGTTGTAACCATCAACTCGCTTTCAGCACCCATCAACCTCGCCCCTTTTTACATCAGGTGGTGAGCACCTCAATGCAATCCCTCCTCCCTCCCTCCCTCGGCGAAATGCCAGTGATGTTCCTACCATGTCCAGCGTGATCTCTGTCTGCCCCACCCCAATGAGTGAGAATGCAGGTTTGGTTTTCTCTGTTCTTGTGATGGGTTTGTTGAGAATGATGGTTTCCAGCTTGCATCCATGTCCTCCCACACAAAGGGACAAACTCATCCGCTTTTATGGCTGCATAGTATTCCATGGTGTATATGTGCCACATTTTCTTAATCCAGTCTGTCACTGATGGACACATTTTGGGTTGATTCCAAGTCTTTGCTATTGGTATAGTGGCCGCAATGAACTCATGCATGTAAGTGTCTTTATAGTAGCATGGAATTATAACCAGCAAGAATTATAATCCTTGTGAATAGTGCCGCAATGAACGTATTGCATGGCCTTTATATAGCATGAATTATGGTCCTCCAAAGTAATGATGGCCAAATATATGGTACTTCTTATAGTTCTAGATCCTTGAGGAATCAGCCATACTGTTTTCCATAATGGTTAAACTAGTTTACAATCCCAAATTCAACAGTGTAAAAGTGTTCCTATTTCTCCAAGACCTTCCAGCAATCTGTTGCTTCCGACTTTTAATGATTGGGTATTCTAACGGTATCGTATCTCATTTGTGTTTTGATTTGCATTTCCGGTGGTCAGTGTGATGATGGGTGGGCATTTTTCATGTGTCTGTTGGTTGTATGCATGTCTCTTTGAGAAATGTCTGTTCATATCCCTTTGCCCACTTTGATGGATCGCTTGTTTTTCTTTTTGTAAATTTGTTTGAGCCTTATGGTAGGTTCTGACATACAAATTTTGTCATGAGTAGATTGGCAAAATCTTTTCCATTCCTGTAGGTCACCTGTTCTTTAATTTGATAGAGTTTCTGCTGCAGCTCTTATGTAGTTTAATGTCAGAGATCCCATTTTGTCACTTTTGTTACAATGCTTTGGTGCAGTTTTTTTTATTTTCATATTTTTAAAAAATTTATTTATTATTGCCACTTTAAGTTGTAGGGCATGCACAACTTGGTTTGTTACATATGTATACTTTGTGTCATGTTGGTGTGTTGCACCCACTTCACCTGCCATTTACATCAGGTATAACTCCCAATGCAATCCTCCCTCCCCCTCCCCAATGAGTAGCCCTGTGTGTGATGTTCCCTTCCTGAGTCCAAGATTCTCATTCAGTCTCACCCATGAGTGAGAAATACGCGGTAGTTTGTTTCTGTTCTGTGATAGTTTGCTTGGTACTTTAAATGTGACGCCCTTGCTCATGCCTATGTCCTGAATGGTATTACCTAGGTTTTCTAGGTTTTATGGTATTAGGTCTAACATTTAAGTTCTAATCCATCTTGAATTAATTTCAGAGCAAGAGTAAGGAAAGGGATCCCTGCTTAGCTACTTTTACTTCTATGGCTAATACAATTTTCCTAGCACCTTATTAAATAGGGAATCTTTCCCCATTTCTTGTTTTTGTCAGGTTTGTCAAAGATCAGATGGCTGTAGATATGTGGTATTATTTCTGAGGGCTCTGTTCTGTTCCATTGGTCTATATCTCTGCTCTTTGGTACCAATACCTATGCTGTTTTGGTTACTGTAGCCTTGTAGTATATGTCACAGTCAGAACAAGATGCTCCAGCTTTGTTCTTTTGATCTATAGGATTGTCTTGGAGATGTACTCTTTTGGTTCCATATGAACTTTAAAGCAGTTTTTCCAATTCTGTGAAGAAATCCATTGAGCGTTTTGATTGAGTTTCTTTAGTCCTGAGTTCTAGTTTTGATTTGAGCTGTGGTCTGGAGAGATAGTTTGTTATGAATTTCTGCTCCCTTTGGTACATTTGCTGGAGGAGTGCTTTTACTCTACCTATGTGGCCAATTTTGGAATAAGATGTGGGTCTGAGAAGAATGTATATTCTGTTGGATTTAGGTGAGAAAGTTCTGTAGATGTTCATTAGGCTTGCTGCAGAGATGAGTTCACCCTGGCTACCCTTGTTAACTTTCTGTCTCTTTGATCTGTCTAATGTTGACAGTGGGGTGTTGAAGTCTCCCATTATTATTGTATGGGAGTCTAAGTGTCTTTGTAAGTCTCAAAGGACATGCTTTATGAATCTGGGTGCTCCTGTATTGGGTGCATATATATTTAGGATAGTTATCTCTTCCTGTTGAATTGATCCCTTTACCATTATATAATGGCCTTCTTTGTCTCTTTTGATCTTTGATGGTTTAAAGTCTGTTTTATTAGAGACTAGTATTGCAACCCCTGCTTTTTTTTGTTCTCCATTTGCTTGGTAGATCTTCCTCCATCCCTTTATTTTGAGCCTATTTGCATCTCTGCATGTGAGATGGGTCTCCTGAATACAGCAAACTCATGGATCTTGACTCTTTATCCAGTTTGCCAGTCTGTATCTTTTAATTGGAGCATTTGGTCCATTTACATTTAAGGTTAATATTGTTATGTGTGAACTTGATCCTGCCATTATGATATTAACTGGTTATTTTGCTCATTAGTTGATGCAGTTTCTTCCTAGCATCGGTGGTCTTTACATTTTGGCATGTTTTTGCAATGGCTGGTACCGGTTGTTCTTTTCCATGTTTAGTGCTTCCTTCAGAGTCTCTTGTAAGGCAGGCCTGGTGGTGACCAAATCTCTAAGCATTTGCTTATCTGTAAAGGATTTTATTTCTCCTTCACTTATGAAACTTAGTTTGGCTGGATATGAAATTCTGGGTTGAAAATTCTTTTCTTTCAGAATGTTGAATATTGGCCCCCACTCTCTTCTGGCTTGTAGAGTTTCTGCTGAGAGATCTGCTGTTAGTCTGATGGGCTTCCCTTTGTGGGTAACCCGACCTTTCTCTCTGGCTGCCCTTAACAGTTTTTCCTTCATTTCAACTTTGGTGAATCTGACAATTATGTGTCTTGGAGTTGCTCTTCTTGAGGAGTATCTTTGTGGCATTCTCTGTATTTCCTGAATTCGAATGTTGGCCTGCCTTACTAGGTTGGGGAAGTTCTCCTGGATGATATCCTGCAGAGTGTTTTCCAACTTGTTTCCATTTTCCCCGTCACTTTCAGGCACCCCAATCAGACGTAGATTTGGTCTTTTCACATAATCCCATACTTCTTGCAGGCTTTGTTCATTTCTTTTTACCATTTTTTCTCTACACTTCTCTTCTAGCTTCATTTCATTCATTTGATCCTCAATCACTGATACTCTTTCTTCCAGTTGATCGAGTCGGTTACTGAAGCTTGTACATTTGTCACATATTTCTCGTGTCATGGTTTTTCTCTCTGTCAGTTCGTTTATGACCTTCTCTGCATTGATTATTCTCGTTATCCATTTTTCCATTTTTTTCCCCAAGAGTTTTAGTTTCTTTGCACTGGGTACGTAACTCTTCCTTTAGCTCTGAGAAGTTTGATGGACTGAAGTCTTCTTCTCTCAACTCGTCAAAGTCATTCTCCATCCAGCTTTGATCCGTTGCTGGCAATGAGCTGCGTTCCTTTGGAGGGGGAGATGTGCTCTTTTTTTTTTTTTTTTTTTAATTTCCAGCTTTTCTGCCCTGCTTTTTCCCTATCTTTGTGGTTTTATCTGCCTTTGGTCTTTGATGATGGTGACGTACTGATGGGGTTTTGGTGTGGGTGTCCTTCCTGTTTGTTAGTTTTCCTTCTAACAGTCAGGACCCTCAGCTGTAGGTCTGTTGGAGATTGCTTGAGGTCCACTCCAGACCCTGTTTGCCTGGGTATCAGCAGCGGAGGCTGCAGAAGATAGATTATTGCTGAACAGCGAGTGTACCTCTCTGATTCTTGCTTTGGAAGCTTCGTCTCAGGGGTGTACCCCACCGTGTGAGGTGAGGGGTGTCAGTCTGCTCCTAGTGGGGGATGTCTCCCAGTTAGGCTACTCAGGGGTCAGGGACCCACTTGAGCAGGCAGTCTGTCCCTTCTCAGATCTCAACCTCTGTGTTGGGAGATCCACTGCTCTCTTCAAAGCTGTCAGACAGGGTCGTCTGCATCTGCAGAGGTCTGCTGCCTTTTCTTTTGTTTAGCTGTGCCCTGTCCCCAGAGGTGGAGTCTACAGAGCCAGGCAGGCCTCCTTGAGCTGCTGTGGGCTCCACCCAGTTCGAGCTTCCCAGTGGCTTTGTTTACCTACTTAAGCCTCAGCAATGGTGGGCACCCCTCCCCCAGCCTCGCTGCTGCCTTGCCCTTAGATCGCAGACTGCTGTGCTAGCAATGAGGGAGGCTCAGCGGGCGTGGGAATCTCCCGGCCAGGTGTGGGATATAATCTCCTGGTGTGCTGTTTGGTAAGACCCTTGGTAAAGCGTAGTATTGGGGTGGGAGTTACCTAATTTTCCAGGTATTGTGTGTCTCAGTTCCCCTGGTTAGGAAAAGGGATTCCCTTCCCCCTTGCACTTCCCAGGTGAGGCGATGCCTCGCCTTGCTTCAACTCTCACTGGTCGGGCTGCAGCAGCTGACCAGCACCAATTGTCCGGCACTCCCTAGTGAGATGAACCTGGTACCTCAGTTGAAAATGCAGAAATCACCCGTCTTCTGTGTCGCTGGCTCTGGGAGCTGGAGACTGGAGCTGTTCCTATTCGGCCATCTTGCTCTGCCCCCTCAGTCATCTCTTTTTTCTCCTTCCTGTCTTCCTTTTAGTGAAGATGATTTTCCATAATGATATGATTTAGTCTCTTGCTTTTTTATTTTTTGTGTGTCTGTTGTGTGTTTTTCATTTTGTGGTTACCATGAGGCTTTCAAATACTTTCTTATAATCCATTATTTTAAGCTGATAACAACACTGTTTGCACAAACAAACAGGCATAAAGAAAATTATTAAAGACTTTATGCCTTAACTTCATCTCCTTATTTTCTAATTTTTGGTTGTTACTATTTAGGTCCTATTGTACTATGTCTTGGAAAGTTGTTATAGTTAGTATTTTTGATGCGTTCATCATTTAGTCTTTCTACTTAGGATAAGAGTAGTTTACACACCAGAGTTACAGTGTTATATTCTGTGTTTTTCTGTGTACCTTCAGGTGATTATTTATCCCTCAGTCATATCCTTGTCTTTCTGATTGAAGTACTCCTGTTAGCACTTCTTGTAGGACGTGTCTGGTATTGATGAAATCCTTCGGCTTTTGTCTGGGAAAGTCTTTATTTCTCCTACATGTTTGAAGGTTGTTTTCATGAGATTTACTTTTCTAGGGTAAAAGTATTTTTCCTTTCGCATTTTAAATATGCCATGCCACTCTCTCTTGGCCTTTATGGTTTCCACTGAAAAGTCTGTTGTCAGACACATTGGAGATTCATCATCTGTTATTTGTTTCACTGCTTTTAGGATGCTTTCTTTAACCTTGACCTTTGGGAATTTGATTATTAAATACCTTGCTGTAGTATTTTTGGGGTGAAATCTGCTTGGTGTTCTATAACCTTTTTGTACTTGAATGTTGATATCTTTTTCTAGGTTTGGGAAGTTCTCTGTTATTATCCCTTTGAATAAACTTTCTACCCCTATCTCTTTCTCTACCTCCTCTTTAAGGCTAATAACTCTTAGATTTGCCCTATAGAGGCTATTTTCTAGATCCTCCAGGCATGCTTCATTGTTTTTTATTCTTTTTTCTTTTGTGTCTGTGAATTTTCAAATAGCTTGTCTTGAAGCTCATTAATTCTGTCTTCTACTTGATCATTTCTGCTATTAAAAGACTCTGATGCATTCTTCAGTATATCAATTGCATTTTCAGTCCCAGAATTTGTTTCATTCTTTTAAATTATTTCAATCTCTTAGAATTCTGAATTCCTTCTTTGTGTTAGCTTGAATTTCTTTGAGTTTCCTTAACACAGATATTTTGAATTCTCTTTGATATTGCATTTCTTTAATATGTGAAAGGTCACATATCTCTATTTCTCCAGGATTGGTCCCTGGTGCCTTATTTAGTTCATTTGGTGAGGTCATGCTTTTCTCGATGGTCTTGAGACTTGTGAATGTTCACCTGTGTTTGGGCATTGAAGAGTTAGGTATTTAGTTTAGGCTTCACTGTCTGGGCCTGTTTGTACCCATCCTTCTTGGGAAGGCTTTCCAGATATTAGAAAAGACTTGGGTGTTGTGATCTAAGCTCTATCTGCATTAGGGGCAACCAAAGTCCAGTAATTCTGTGGTTCTTGCAGACTTGTAGAAGTATTATCTTGATGGTCTTGGACAAGATCTGGAAGAATACTTTGGATTTCCAGGCAGAGACTCTTTTTTCTTTTCTCTGTCTTTCTCCGAAACAAACAAGTCTTTCTGTTATGAGCCACCGGGAATTCTGGGTGGAGTGAAACAAGCACTTCTGTGGCCACCACTATTAAAACTGCACTGTGTCAGACTTGAAGCCAGCACAGCACTGGGCCTCACCCAAGTCTTGGCATAACCACTCTCTGGCTACCACCTATGTTTGCTCAAGACCCTGGGGCTCTATAATCAGCTGGTGGCAAAGTCAGTCAGGCTTATGTCCTTCCCTTCAGGGCAGTGAGTTCCCTCAGGCCCTGAGCAGGTCCAGAGATGTCACCCAGGTACCACGTACTGAAGTCAAAAACCTTAGAAATCTACCTGGCTTTCTATTGTACTGTAGCTAAGATGATCCTCAATCCATAAGACACAGTCCTTCCCAATCTTCCCTCACTTTTCTAAAGGCAGAGGAGCCTTGCCCCATGCCCACTGCCACCACAGGCTCACAGGGAGTACTGCCAGGCTACCGCTGATGTTCCCTTAAGAATCAAGGGTTCTTCAGTCAGCTTGTGTTGGATATTGCCTGGCCTAGGACTCACCATTTGGGGCAGTGGGCTCCCCTCTGGTCTAAGGCAGGTCCAGAATTGCCATCCAAGATCCAATACCTGGAATTGGTAACCCTAAGAGACCTCTTCGTGCTCTACCCTGCAAGGTTGAGCTGGTACCCCTAAGGTGCAAGACAAAGTCCCCTTTACTTTTCCTTCTACTTTAGTGGAAGGAGTCTTGCCTCATAGCCATCACAGCTGGGAATGTGTTGAGTCTCATCTGAAGCCAGCAAGTCTCAGAGTCTCACCCAAGGCTCTTGACATGGTACCTGGATATCACTGTTAGTTATACAGGGACCAAGGGCTCTTCAGTTAGCAGGCAAGGAATCCTGCCACAACTGGGTCCTTCCCTTCAATGCAGCAGATTCCCTTCTGGCCCAGGGTGTGTCTAGAAATGTTGTCTGGGAACTGGGGCCTAGAAAGGGGGCCTCACAACTCTGACCAGTACCCTGTCCCATTGTAGCTTAGGTGATATCCAAGATGCAAGACAAAGTCCTCCCCACTCTTCCCTCTTCTCTCCTCAAGTGGAAGGAAGAAGTCCCTTTTGGAGCTGTCAGCTGTGCAGCCTGGGGTTAGGGGAAGTGTTGTGCCAGTACTCCTTTTGCCACCCTGCCTAATGTCTCTGTTGGTTGAGTGCCCTCCCCTCCCCAGTCCACTGTCTCAGAGCCCAGTTTAGCACTAGGACTTGCTTAGGAGTTGCAGTCCTTGTGTCCTAGACTGCCTTTCCTGTTTACTTGGGGCCCCAAAACACTTTGGCCCAAGGTGGTGTGTCTTGTGGGAATTCAAATTTCAACTGCTGGGATGGGCAATTCCCCTCTGGCTAGGGCTGGTTTAAATGTTCCCTCTGCATGCAGGCGTCAGCTGAGTTCGTTATTTTGCTTTCTGCTATGACAGGGCAGCACTGAGTTCAATGCCTCACTTCAATTGCTGTGCTTTCCCTCTCCCAAGTAGTCAGATTCTCTCTCCACACCCCTCAGCCACTGCTAGGGGATGGGGAGGTGGTGTTGGTGAGTCAAGACTGTTTTTCCTACCTCTTCAGTGCCTCTTTCAGTGATATGAAGTTTAAGACCAGGTACTGTGAGTGCTCACCTGATTTTTTGTTCTTATGAAGCTGCTTTTTGTGTGTGTGTAGATAGTTGTTTAATTGGTGTCCTTGCAGGGAAGGCGGGGAATGATAGGTGGAGCCTTCTATTCCGCCATCTTACACTGTCTCCCTCTGTGTTCTTCTGTCTGGGTGTCTCTGAGGCTCTGTATTCCAGGGCCTGTGTATTCATAAATCTGCATATGCCTCTTTCCATATGCCCTGTGTTAGTGAGTCCCCGAGTCTGTGCATTTCTGGAACTTTGCTTTCCATGTCTGTGTCTCTGTATTTCTGTATCCTCTTCTCCATCTATTTTCCCCAGCTTTTGTCAATATCTCTGTATTATTGTTTCTTTATGTTACTGTGGTTGTGTTTTAAGTTGTTCTGTGATTCAGTCCCTCTCTTTTTCAGTTCCTGTGTCTCTTTCTCTGGGTTCCCATGGCTGTGGACATTTCTATGAGTCTGTTTGTCAGCATGTCTTTCTGTATCTGTTTCTCTTTCTGTGTCACTCTGCCCCTGGTTTTGTTTTGGCCTGGCTCACCTCCTCTGTGTTCCTGCCTCTCTGTTTGCGTCTGGTGTCTGATTCCACATTTTTTTATCTTTAAGCCACTATCTCTGTGTACCTGGGTCTGATTCCCTGTTCCCATGCTTTCTGTTGTGGCTGTGGTTGTCGATTTGTGTGTAACTTTTTCTGGTGTTGCCAGGTGCATTTTGGTTCTGTGACTTTGCATCCTTGCTTCTCTGGATATACTTCGTTGTCACATGTTTATGCCCATTTGCTGATATTCTGTCTGTCTGATCTATGTGTTTAGGTTTTCTTGTTCCTGTTTCTATCTTACTAGACATGTCCCTGTGTTTCTGTCTGTGTCTAGCCTGTGTCCATATGACTGTGTTTGTGGGCTCACATCCCTATATCTACTTGTTCTGGGTTCTCTGTCTCTGAATTCCCAATGTCTGTCTCACTATGTCACAATGTCCCCATTTTACCTGGATCTGCATCATGCCTGTCCTTATGTCTCTGTCCTGAACCTTATCTCTTTTCTTGTAACTGTTCAAGTGTCTGAGTCTCCATGTCTTTATCTATGGATCTGTGTACATATAAGTCTGTGTTCCTGTCTCACTCTTAGTGTATCCCTTTGCCTATATCCCTATCTTTGTTACCAAGCCTGGGTCTGTGTAACGTCTCTGTTTCTACATCTTTATATGTCTCTGGCCCTGTGTTTCTGTGTTCTTCTCCTATTCTCTGCCTCATGTCTGCAAATCAGTATGTCAGTGTATCTCTGAGTTTCTACCCCTCTGACCTTGGCATCTTGGACAGTGGTCCTGGTCCATGTCTCCCTGGTTACCTATGTCCCCATGTCTCTGTGTGTCTTGATACCTCTGCTTCTGTGTCTGAATCTCTGTGTTTATCTATCTCTTTGTATATAGTTATATATCAGTGTCTTTACATTACTCATTTTGTGTCTGTACCTAAGTGACCTTTTTTACTCTTTGCCTCTTTGTAACAGGGACAGTAACTGAAAACCATGAAGAAACAGAGATGCAGCCAGAGAACATCTGTTCCTTTTTCTCTGAGTTTATGTCCCTGATGCTGCCACCCTGGCTCCCTCTCCCCATCTTTTAATGTCTCTATACTCCTATGTCCATGTTTGTCTTGTGATTCCTGCGTTTCCATAAGTTTATCTGTCCCTCTATTCTCTATCCATATCTGTGTCCTTGTCACAGTTTTTCTGGGTGAGATCCTGTGTCTTTGGTTGTGAGTATGTATATATGTCTGTCTATTGCTATGTTATGGGATCCTTTTTTGTTAATTAATTCATTCTTTTAACGAATATTTACTAAGCACCTATTATGTGAGAGGCACTGGGGTTACATAGATGATTCAGAAAATGTCCTTGCCCTCAAAGAGCTCACAGTCTAAGTCAGGGATCCAGACAAGTAAACAGATGATTACTACACAGTATAAGTGCTGTGAGCGTGGAGGGGTGGGGGTGGGCTATAAGAACCCAGAGGACAGGACCAAACTCAATCTAGGGCAGGCATCAGGAAAGGCCTCCTAGAAGAGGTAACAACAAGGACTTGAAGGATGAATTACATTCACCTACAGGAACAAAGGAAGAGTGTCTCATGCAGAAGGAAAAACACATGCAATGGTCCAGTGGTAGGAGTGAGCACGGTTTGTTAGGGAAACTCTGAGAACCTCAAATATGCCATAGGAGTCAGGGAAAGGACAATGAAGATTCAGGAGTCCCTGACTCTATGTCTCTGCATGCCTATGTATTTTTATACGCTGGTATATGTGTTCCTTAGAACATGCGTGAGTCTGTGTGTCCCTGTGTGTGCTTCCATGTCCTTGGGTCTCTGTCCCTGGCTCACCCCATGCCCTGGTTTCCAGATCTCCCAAATTCGGGTCTCCTGGCTCTGGAATTCAGAAGCCATCACAGGACATAGGAGAGGTAGGGGTGGCCCAGAAGCAGCTCTACATGAGAGCGCTTCACCAGCCAGCAGGAAGCCCAGCGGGGCAGCAGCCTTGGTGAATCCTTCAGCAGCCTCTTGCCTAGAATCACAGGCACATCTGGGCCATGGTGCCTTCGTAAGCATGGCCCCATAGGTCCTGTCACCAGTCGGATGTCTGCATGCTGGAACTGCCCTGAGGGAGAGAGATGCAGTGCTAGTCAGGGAGGTGGCCTGAGTCCCTGCTCAGAGATCTGCAAGGAAGCTCAGCAGGAAATCCAGAGGGATTTAAAGGAGGAAGAAGGAGGGGCAGCAAAGGACCAGAGGAGGGAAGAGGCTGGGCATTATGGGAACTGTGCAGGAGCCAGATGGGGCTGGAGTGTAATATGGAAGTAGGGAGCCAAAGTGGATGAGATGGCAGAGAAAGGGGGACAGCCAGGCTTGGAGGAGAAGACAGGGAAGATTAGAAAGGAGACAAGAGGAGGGAGGAGACCTAGAGGAGGTAAAAATATCTGTTCAACCCACTGTCGCTCTTTGATGTGAGCCTCTGCTTTAGGTTCTGCCAGTGTCTCCTGACCTATAGCCTGGCATTCTGCAACCTCCCTTCATAGCTGTCTCCAGAGGGATCTTTGTAACACCCAGATATGACTGTGTCTCTCTTCTGCTTATAACCCTTCATGGCTCCTCATTGCTTTCAGGATAAAGCCCAATTCCTCATCCTAGCATTCAACTCTGACAACTCAACTCCATTTCCTCCAACTTCTGTTCCTTTCCTCCACTCTTGTTTAGCCTTTCAGACTCAGTGTGGGTGTGTCTACCTCTTCCAGGAGGTCTTTCTTGAGCTCTGAGGCTGGGCAAGTTCCCCCATTCTGGTTTTCTCTAGCTCCCTGGGCAGCTTTCTGTCCAGCAATGATCCCCTCCTGTGTTCAGTATCCATATCTGGGTCTATCCTCTGTCAAGATGAGGAGCTCCCCGAGGGAAGAGCCTGTCTCTGATTCCTCTTCCTGGTTGGGGGTATAGGTGCCTTTCACCCTGACAGAGTCTTTTTGGGGGCTGGTGCTCCCTGGCCCCTCTCAGCCTCAGCTGCACTTACCTATCAGGCCACGGGCTGAGGGGCTGAGGCCTGAGCCATTGGCCACATAGAACCCCAGGTGGGGTAGTTGCAGGGTACTGGGATGTCTGTAGCGGTGCCGGAGGACTAGGAACTCAAGGTAGGGCCCAAGGCGGAGGGTAAGGCGGGCTGCAGCAGCCACATAGAGCTCCAGCTGGGGCCTCTTCAGTAGGGCAGGTCGGTCCCAGGACAGGCGCAAGGTACCCTCACCTCGCAAAGATATAGAACTGCGGCTGATGGTGATAGTGTAGGCCCGGGGTTTGTCTGTAGTGACTGTGATGATCTGGAAGTAGGTGCGAGTCTGGTCCTTGTGGCCCGGCCTTGGTGGTGCGCCAAGCAGCTTCCCACTCACGTGCAGCCCTGGAGGGAGAGGAGTGTGGGCCTGGAGCGGGGGCTTTTGCATGGTCGTTTACATGGTCACCCACGGCATAGGCAGATGAAGTAGTGCAGATTTGTAGCTAGAGGGCCAGCTCCTGATAGAACTACTTTTACCATGGTCCACCTGGCTGCTGCTTCCTGAGCAGTGTGTGGGGTGGGGGCATATAGTATGTGTGCACATGCTTACCCCAGTGTGGTTGTTTGCATATATATGTGTGTTTGCCTCTGAGTGTGTAATGTGTGTGTTTGGTTATGTTCATATGAGTAACTCTGGGCATATCAGTACATCTGCATGTTTGGAGAAGGTGGTATGTTAGAGTGCATATATTTGGTTGTACATTTATGTATGTGCCTCTGGATATGTTGGTGTTATATGTCTTTGTGCAATAGTGTATGTTGTGTGTACCTGGTTATGTGTTGGTGTGTACTGATGTGTATCTGGAGTGTCAGTGTGTGTGCATCTGGATTTGTGTCATTGTTTGACTTGGTGGGTATTTCTATGCATCAGTGTTTTTCATATAACTAAAGTAACAGAGTGTGTTTGCTGCCTGTTATGTGTTGAATTCCTGGAAATTGGGATTAACCCGGGGGTATTCAGTGCTTGTATGCCCAAGTGTGTTGATGTGCATGCCATTGTGTATATCTGGGCATGTCCTGTGTGTCACCATGTGTCTAGGTGCATATTTGCATATTTGTGGGTGGAAGGAGTGTCAAAATATGCACACCACAGTGTGTATGAGGAGTCTTCAAAAAGTTCATGGAAAATGCATTTTATGAAAAACTATGCATGGATTTCAAAATTTTTTGCACCAAAATAAACTAATTTGTTACAACACAGATGAACCAGATCTAGTTTGAAGCATTGAGAAGGACAAGACATCAGTTTGAAAAGAGCGCCTATCAGAGCAGCATGAACTCTGCTAAAATTGAAGGAAGAACAATTTATGGTGAAGCTTGGGTGCAAGAATGGTAAAATTATTGGTGTTTTATGAAAAGTTTATAAGGACAATGTCCTAAAGAAAGCAGCACTTTACAAATGGATAACTCGTTTTAAGAAGGGATGAGACAATGTTGAAGATGAAGAAGCCTGCAGCGGCAGACCATCTACATCAATTTCCGAGGAAAAATTCATCTTGTTCATGCTCTAATTGAAGAGAACTGGCAATTAACAGTGGAAACAATAGCCAACACCATAGACATCTCAGTTGGTTCAGCTTACACAATTCTGACTGAAAAATTAAAGTTGAGTAAACTTTCAACTCGACAGGTGCCACAACCATCACCAGATGCACCCAGATCACCTGCAGACAAGAGCAGAGCTTTCAATGAAAACTTTAAACAAGTGGGATCAAGATCCTAAAGCATTCCCTTAAAGAAGTATAACAGAAGATGAAACGTGGCTTTATCGGTATGATTGGTATGATCCTGAAGACAAAAGCACAATCAAAGCAATGGCTACCAAGAGGTAGAAGTGGTTCAGTCAAAGCAAAAGCAGACTTGTCAAGAGCAAAGGTCATGGCAACTGGTTTTTGGAGATGCTGAAGACATTTTGCTAGTTGACATTCTGGAGGGCCAAAGCATGATAATATCTGCTTATTATGAGAATGTTTTGAGAAAGTTAGCCAAAACTTTAGTAGAAAAATGCCTGGGAAAGCCTCACCAGAGAATTCTTCTCCACCATGACAATGCTTCTGCTCATTTCTCTCATCAAACAAGGGCAATTTTTCAAGAGTTTTGATGGGAAATCATTAGGCATCAACCTTACAGTCCTGATTTGGCTCCTTCTGACTTATTTTTGGTTCCTGATCTTAAACAGTCTTTAAAGGGCACCCAGTTTTCTTCATTTTTAAATAATGTATAAAATACTACATTAACATGGTTAAATTCCCAGGACCCTCAGTTCTTTATGGATGGACTAAATGACTGCTATCCTTGCTTATCTTGTATTTGATGGAGCTTATGTTGAGAAATAATGTTTATGTTTTTAATTTTTTATCGTTTAATTCCATTTTACCACAAACTTTTTGAAGTTCCATCATATTTGTGTGAGTTTACTCTATGCCCTTTTGTGTGTTTATCTGTGAGTATCTTGGTGTTTGAGTGTATTCACGTGTGTTTTCATGTGTGTCTTGGTGTGTTCTTGTGTGTTACCATGTGTTAGTGAGGTGCATTGCTATGTGTCTGGGGTATTAGCCCACAAATGTCTAGGGTTATTGACATGGATATATCCAGCTGTGGTGTATGGGGATGGAGTTCTTAGGGCTCGTACCTGCCTTTGGGTCCTCTATGAGCTGCAGCAAGTCCCCAGGGTGCCCATTCAGTGTGAAGCAGATCTTCTCTTCTGAGTGTGGGATTTGGATCACAAAGTGGGGGTCCCCGTCCACTGCAAGGCAGAAGATACAAGTCTAAAGTTAAAGGAATAAATGGAAGGGAGAGGGGAAGAGAGAGTAGGGAAAGGGAAGAGGTTATGTCTATTTCCCCAGCCCCAGTCCCAGTGCACAAGCTGCCCTGTACTCAAAGAGGGAAGCCATGGGGGTGACTGGCTTACCTGAGGAGGAGAAGGTGAAGATGCTAGGCAATGTGCCTGCAAAGGAGAGAGAGACTGTGTTGGGAAGGGACTAATCTATCACATCCCTAGGAATTCTGGGACCTCCTCCCAGATAAAGGCCAAATTCCTGTGTTCAGCATTTAAGGCTTTTCTGAAATCTAGTCCCTGCCTAGCTCTCCAGTCTTTAGGCTCTAGCCCAACCAAACTATTGTTATGAGTGTCCTACCTTCTCTTCCTAGGGACCCTTTACTCCTGTTTTTCCTGCCACCTGGAATGTTTTCCTTTCCCTTAACTACCAAGGATGAATTTCTAGTTATCCTTCAAGGCCAGCCCAAATGCTATTTTCTCTTGCTCTCTGCCTGTGGTAGATAGAATTCTAAGATGGCCCCCAGGATCCCTTGGTGTACACACTCTGTAAAATCCCCAGAGCTGTGAATATCATGAAATATCCTCCCAGAAATAGGTTATTTCATGTGACCCTATTGACCTTATGAAGAGTATATTATCCAGGTGGGCCTGACCTAATCATGTAAGCCCTTAAAATTTGCATCTAGAGGTCAGAGACAGAGGTGTCAGAGAAATTTAAAATGTGAGAAGGGTTTGGCATTAGGGGAATGCTCCATGGCTGCCTTTGAAGATGGAGGGGGACTACATGGCAAGGAATGCAGGAGATTTTTAGGTACTGAGAGTGGCCCCAGGTAACCTCTAGCAGCTGACAGTGATCCTCCAGCCAACAGCCAGCAAGTAAACAGGGACCTCAGTCCCAGCAACACAAATAACTAAATTCTGCTAACAAAGTGAATGAGTGTGGAAGAGGATGAGAGCTCAGTGTGACAGACACCATGATTTCAGTCTTGTGAGTCCCTGAGCAGAGAATCTAACTAAGCTATTTCTAGACTACTGACTTACAGAACTGTGAGATTATTAATTGGTGTTGTTTTAAGCCACTAAATTTGTGGTAAATGTTACACAACAATAGAAAACTAATACATTACCTCCCTCTGGGCTCCCACAATGTCAATAAGAATTCTAATGGAATGGAAATGAAGGCCCAGGGGATCTGTGTCAGGGGAGCTCCTTGCTCACCTTTTGCTAACCCCACAGAACTTCCTTGAGATTCCATGCTGCCTCCAGCTCCTCCCAGGATCTCCTCAGAATTGCCATCCCAGTTTGGACTTCCTGCCAAGCACAAAAGAAATAAGAAAACTCTTCAAATTCCCAGGGCAAAAGCTCACAATCCTCTGACAAGGAGAGCCCTCACTGGCTCTGCAGGCTGACCTGCCCATCTCCAGGACTGGGACCTTATGCTCTCCACAGCCTCTTAATCTTTCAAGCTCAGATATGTTCAAAGTTCTTCCTTATAGAATTTGTACATTCATTTGTCCATTCATTCATTCAGGCATTGCTTAGGTATCAGGTATATGGTGGTGAAAACTAGAGACATAGTTTCTGACCTGGTGAAGCTCATAATTTAGTAGGGGGTGGCAGACATGAATGAAATCATAATTTATCACAAATGGTGATAAATGTTATTAGAAAAAAATAATGGGGTGACCGAAGGAGTTAAACAGAGACCTGAAGTAGCCTGCTTGGGGGAGGGTGGGTAAGGAGATCTGAGCTGAGATCTAAGGCATGAGCTGGAGTTTGAAGGGTAATGGAAGGGATGAGGGCAGCAGGAAGGGGTAGGACAAAGCTGGTCAGGTGATTATGAAGCAGAGAGAGTAGCTTGAAAAAAGTCCCTGGGTGAAGATGGGGTAGGGTGTTCATTGGAGGAGCAAAGTAGAGACCAGTGGGGCTGGAGTTCAGAGAATGGGTGGGAGAGGGTGAGGTCATAGAGGAAGGGGGGTAGGCAGCAGATCACGCAGAGCCTGTTGGCCATGAAGAGGACTTTTAACTTCATTCTAAGTATGATGGGAAACCCTTGAGGGATTTTAAGTAGGGAAAGGGCATGACATGATTTGTGTCTTTAAAGGATCCCTTTGGCTGCTGGGAGAGATTGGCCTGTAGCAGGACAGGAGAGGAAGCAGGGAAACCAGTGAGGAGGCTGGAACAGTTTTCTAGGTGAGACACAATGGTGGTTTGCTGTAGCACAGTGACATTTGGGGTGGTGGGAAGTGGATGGATTTGGTAAATATATTAGAGGTAGCATTGTCAATAACTCAGGGTGGATAGGATATTGGAGGGGTGCCTGAGGAGAGAGGCATGTAGAGGATGTCATACCCAAATTTGCATCCCTGTGATTTAGGCACCCTCAATGTGTTCTAATCCTGCCCTATAAGGTCACCTAGGAAATGTCACTCCTTCTCTTAGGAAGGCAGGATACTGGAGTGGTGAATCACATTCATTCTGTGACCAGATTGTATGAGTTCAACTCTCTGACTAGCTGTGTGACATTGAGAAATTTATTTTACCTCTCTGTGCTTCATTCTCCTCACGTGTAAAATGAAGATGTCAACAGTTTCTTGTGAGGATTAAATGAGGGACAAGTACAATATGCAGAGCAGTACTTGTGCATAGGAAGAGCTGACAAATGTTAACTTATTATTTCATAGTTTTTTTGGAAATTAAAGATAATTTTAATTATCTTCCCCAATTCTTCTACCCCTGTCATTAAGCAGGACTATTCACAGAGCACAGAAAAACCAATAAGACCTGCCTTGTCCAATGATGCATTCCTCCCCTGCTTGGGAAGCATCAACAATTCTCTTGTCGAACAAAGCAAATGTCAAAGCTAACCCTTGGCCAATTTGTTTCTGTTCAGCCTTCCCAGCCTCAACACTCCTCCTCTCCCAAGGCCTCTAATTCCGTGCATGTATACTGAGGCCCAGATAAGTTAAGTAACTGGTCCAAAGTCCCAAAGCAAGCAAGCAATCAAGCAAGGAAGCAGCTGTCCCATCACTGGAGTCTACATAAGCCTTGTAGATTCCCAGCTCCTAGTACTGTCCATTCATAGCTCACCCTCATGGCTCGACCCCTCACCCATGGCACTCACCATCTTCATCAGGAGTGAGGAGGGTATAGAAAACTGGTGGGTTCAAGGACTCCACGAACTTGGATTCCACCATTGATTCAGACAGCAGCTGTAGCTCCTCGGGGAGAAGGAGCAGACTGATGGCCTCAGGGAGGATGCTAGAAGGCAGCAAGATTGGCAGGTTTGGAGGGCTGCCTTCTGGTGTAGGCCTGGAGCTGTTGGGTAGGCTCATTGTTGGAACTCCTGGCCTAGATGGTCCCAGAACTTGTCTGGTCCTCTGGGGACCCGGGAGCAGATCATGCTGATGCCAGAACCTTCCAGGGGGCAGAGTGGGAGTAAAAGGCGTGGGGAGGGGTTCTCCAAGGACAGAGGTGGTTGTGGTACTGCTGGGACCTGTGGAACTTGAGATTGTATTTGGAAATGTGCTTAGGCTCTCAGGAAGTGGGGGCCTTGGTCTGTCAGGTCTAGGAGGTAGTGGGGTTTGGGGCATATGGGGATTTGGGGTCTCAGGCTTGGAAATTGATATGCTTGTGGAAATTTGGTGTGGTGGGGCACTTGGTTTAAGAGATAATGAGACTTTAGGGGTCTTGGGCAAGAGGATTCCAGGCCTGGGGTGTGGCATGTTGTTTCGGGTCTTGGGAGCAGGAACCCTAAGTCTGCTGTGTGGTGGGTACTTGGGAACCTGAAGTGTAGAGACTCCAGGTCTTGACTGTGGCAGGCCTTTAGGTGACTGTGATGTGAGTGCCCCAAGTTGGGGGTGTGATGGAGCACCAGGTCTGCAATGCAGTGGAGTAACATGTTTCACAGTGTCAGCTTTGGGCAAGGCTGGGATGCCAGGTTTCAGAGGTGAGACTTGTGTCTTGGAGTTCATGGGTAATATATCAAGATTCTGGTGTGATAGAGTGCTGAGCTTCAGAGGCAACAGAGTACCAGAATTTGAGGGCACAAGAACGGTAGGTTTTGTCCTGAGAGTTGCCTGGGCCAAGGTGCCAGAATCCTGTTGTGCTGGAGTTTTGGCCTTTGGGTATGTAGGCGTTGATAGGGTATGAAGGCTCTCTCCCAATGGCTCCAACTCTTTGGAACTTAGCATCTTCTTGGTAGAGGCAGTAGTAGTTGAGGATAAGTAGAACTTTGGTTTCACAGGCCTTGATTTGGGGGAAATGACCTTGGGCACCAAGGCTGGCTGAGCCGTGCTTATCCCTAGGCCATGCCTGCTGCTGGATGAGGGCATTATGGTGTCTGGCCCAGCAGAGGTGGAGGTCTGTCTCCTGGTCTCCTCACTGGCCTCCTTGGGTTGCACCATGACCAGCGAAGTCAGAGGTGTGACAAAGTTGTATTCAAGGGACAGGTTGAGGACTTTGGCAGCCAGCAGGTGGCGAATGGTGGTGTCACGAGCTTGGAAGCGTGCATCCAGCAGCTCTCCAATGGTGACGTAGGCCCAGAGGCGGCGGATGAAGTGGGCCACATTGGGGGCTGGCTCCCCTGGGCAACCAAAGGTCTTCTGGCTGTTGTTGGTGGCCCCTTCACTGTGGCGGGCCACAAGAAGCTGATCCTTGGGGCCACGGGCTGCCAGGTGGATGCCCAGTTCCTGTTTGCCTGGCTGTACCTGTCCTGCCACAACCAGCTCTGAGCCACCAAAGTAATTGGGGAAAACAGCCCAAGGGGAGGCCCCAACCAAGCCACCCAGGTAGTTCAGACGCACATCTGCCAGCAGAGGCATGGAGATCTCCTCATAGAGGCCCTCCAACTGTAAGGCCGCATCAGTGTCCTCATATATGCGCCGGGCTATTCCCCGGTTTTCCAGGGACAGGCGGCGCAGCAGTGTAAAGTCAGCATCATCCCCAAAGGCCAAGGTGAAAAGGGATACCCTGTGGCCTACTGCCTGACGGACATTGGAGAGGATCACACTGGGGGTCGTCACGCCAGCCGTGGGCTCCCCATCTGTCAGGAAGATGATAAGAGGGATCCTCCCCACACTGGGGCCCCTCCCAGGCTCCTGGTTGCTATGGTTCAGCACTGAAGCAGCTGCCAGCAGAGCTGAGTTGATGTCGGTCCCTAATTGGGGAATAGATTGTGAGACCATCTTCTCTGGTCACTTCTACCCCCATTGCAGACAAACTGGGCACCTCACCAACCTCCCAGGCTCGCAGCTCCTTATCTTTGCTCAGGCAGTATCCACTGTTTCTCCTTCCCAACTTCTCCACTCCCACCCAGACTTGCTGAGATCTGACATTGAGGCCCACATGTCCTTGGCTTTTATCACTCTCTGTCTCACACTGTTCTTTGTCTGTTTCCTTGGTGGTGCAGGGTCGAGGGGGGAGATGTCTCATTCCCCAGTGAGACTGGCAGGTTCCCAAGGATAGCACCCCCCCGCCTTCTTCTTGCTACAGGGGAAGAAAGGACAGAGTTGACAGGAGGCAGTGGATAGAGGAGAATTCAGTAGTTGTCAGAGATGATTGCTCAAAAGCTAGAATCAGGGCAGCAGCTTCCTCAAATGCTTGGAAATAAATATCTAGATTATTGATTTAAAGAAAGTTTAGCAAATTCTTTCAAGTGTTTGCTTTAAAGAGGAGGAAACTGAGGCCAAAAAGAAATGTGTCCTAAGACACATGGAGAATCAGCTGTGCTCTTTCTACAAGGAAAGGGTGATGGGAGAACACAGAGGACCAAGGACCACATTTGTGTGAAATGTAGTCTTGATATTTCAGGCACTGTGAGAGTTGAGGAGGATGGGGAAATGAAGAGAGGATTTCAGGAATTTCCCATATCACCACAGCCTGCCCATTTGAGTGGGTAGATCTAACACTTACAACCATCAGCTTCCATGCGATGCAGGTAGTCCTTGGCACTGTGGACATTCTGGATGGTGGCCTGGATAGAGCCTCCAGCTTTCCAGACATTAATTGTGTCAGAAAAGGATATGATGTTGAAGTAGTCATTGGCTCGAAGGTCACTGAGGATCACATTCATGGCCTTTTTAGTCTGTGGGATATGGATGAAATGAAGGGAATGGGACAAGACTTGAGGTCTATGAGATTGAAAGGCTTTTTCTACACAAGGCATTAAAATCTAAGTGTTATATGGTTTTAAGACCCTCTGACTGCAGGACTCTGTGAATCTAGGATTCTCAGGTGAAAATATGGGTTCCAAGGCATTGAACTGCACTGTTTAATATGGTAGCTAATAATAGTCACATGTAGCTACTTATATTTGAATATAAACTAGCTAAAATTAAAGAAAAATTTAAACATTTAATTCTTTACTTGCAGTAGCCACATTTCAAGTGTTCAATAGCCACATGTTGCCAGTGGCTACTATATGAGATAGCACAGAATTTTAGGTCATTTCTGTCATCACAAAAGTCATATTGGACGCTGATGGTCTAAAAGGTTCAAGCTCCATGTTTTTAGAGCTCTAGAATTCATTTGCTATATGGTTCCTGGGCTCCATGACCCAGGATTCAATGATTCCAGAATTCTAATGTTTAGGACCTTTATGATCCCAGGTCTTTATAGCTGCCTTTCAATGACTTTCCATGCTTTAGTTCTGCTGTAATCTGCTCTTCTGCCTCACTGTCCATTTCTTCCAGGCTAGTCTCACCAGCCCCTAGAAAACTCAGATTCCAGTTTAACTCCATAAACCTTGCTCTTTTGTGCTCTTTAGATAACATACTCCTCTCCAACTTCCCTTTATTTATTCACATCTTTACTGTTCTTTCTTTAGACAAAAGCATCAATTTATTCTAACATGGTTCAGTGATGACAAATTTTCTTAGCATCTGTTTTAAAGGAGAAACAATTTGGGTCATTCCATCTGTTTCTAGCTGATAGGAGTTTTCTATTAAAAGGGGAATTCTTATTTCTCTTATTTTACTATTTTTTTTTTATTTATTATTATTTTTAATTTATTTTATTATTATTATACTTCTAAGTTGTAGGTACATGTGCATAACGTGTGGAGTTTGTTAAGACATGTATATTTGTGCCATGTTGGTCTTCGCTGCACCTATCAACTGCCATTTTACATCAGGTATAACTCCCAATGCAATCCCTCCCCTCCCTCCCCCGTGATAGGCCCTCCCCCGTGTGTGTGATGTTCTCTTCCTGAGTCCAAGTGATTCATTGTTCAGTTCCCACCTATGAGTGAGAACATGCGTGTTTGGGTTTCTGTTCTTGTGATATTTACAAGAATGATGAGCCTTGAAGCCGTATCCATGTCCCTACAAAGGACTCCAAACTCATCCTTTTTATGGCCAGTATTCCATGGGTGTATATGTGCCACATTTTAATCCACCCTGTCACTGATGGACATTTAAAGGACTCCCAAGTCTTTGCTATTAGAATAGCAAGCAACAAACATACGGGTGCATGTGGTCTTTATAGCAGCATAATTTATAATCCTTTGGGTATATACCCAGTAATGGGATGGTTGGGTCATATGGTACATCTAGTTCTAGATCCTTGAGGAATCGCCACGGTTTTCCATAATGTTGAACTAGTTTACAATCCCACCAACAGTGTAAAGTGTCTTGTATTTCTCCACATCCTCTCCAGCACCTGGTTATTTCCTGACTTTTAATGATCGCCATTCTAATTCCGTGAGATGGCATCTCCACGTGCCTTGATTTCCATTTGATGGCCATGATGATGAGCATTTTTCATGTGTCTGTTGCTATTGTATGAATGTCTTCTTTTGAGAAATGTCTGTTCATATCCTTTTGCCCACTTTTTGATGGCTGTTTGTTTTTCTTATAAATTCCGTTTCGAGTTCTTTGTATTCCCTGATATTATCTCTTTGTCAGGGGATGAATAGGGATTGCAAAAATGTTCTCCCATTCTGTAGGTTGCCCACCACTCTGATGGTAGTTTCTTTTGCTTAGCCTTTAGTTTAATGAGATCCCATTTGTCAATTTTGGCTGCTGCCATTAAGCTTTTTGGTGTTTTAGACATGAAGCCTCGCCATGCCTATGTCCTGAATGGCAATTACCTAGGTTGTCTTCTAGGATTTTATGGTTTTCAGTCTAACATTTAAGTCTCTAATCCATCTTGAATTAATTTTCAGATAAGGAGTAAGGAAAAGGATCCAGTTTCAGCTTTCTACTTATGGCTAGCCAGTTTTCCCAGCACCATTTATTGTGGGGAATCCTTTCCATTTCTTGTTTCTCTTCCCAGGTTTGTCAAAGATCAGATGGCTGTAGATGTGTGGTATTATTTCTGAGGACTCTTGTTCTGTTCCATTGCTCTATATCTCTGTTTTGGTACCAGTACCATGCTGTTTTAGTTACTGTAGCCTCTTGTAGTATAGCCCAGTCAGGTGTTGATGCCTCCAGCTTTGTCCTTACCTTAGGATTGTCATGGAGATGCTGGGGTTTTTGGTTCCATATGAGCTTTAAAGGTTTCTTTTTCCAATTCTGTAAAGAAACTCCTTCATTGGTAGCTTGATGGGGATGGCATTGAATCTATAACCTTTGGGTAAAAATACTTTCATGATACATTCTTCCTATCCATGAGCATGGTATGTTCTTCCATTTGTTTTAGGTCCTCTTTATATTTCCCACTGAGCAGTGGCTCTTGTAGTTCCCTCTTGAGAGGTCCTTTCATCCCTGTGCTGATTCTAGGCATTTTATTCTCTTTGAAGCATTGTGAATGGAAGTTCATTCATGATTTGGCTCTCTGTTTGTCTGTTACTGTGTATAAGAATGCTTGTGATTTTGCACATTGATTTTGTATCCTGAGACTTTGCTGAAGTTGTTAACAGCTTTAAGGAGATTTTGGGTTGAGACAATACCAAAATATACAATCATGCTAATTCAAGTAAGAGGGACAATTTGATATTCTTCCTCTTAATCGAATACCCCTGATTTCTTTCTTGCCTGATTGCCTTAGCCAGAACTTCCAACACTATGTTGAATAGGAGGGCAGAGAGGCATCCCTGTCTTATGCCAGTTTTCTAAAGGGAATTTTTCCAGTTTTGCCCATTCAGTATGACTACTGTGGCTTTATTACAAATAGCTCTTATTATTTTGAGGTAATGCCCATCAATACCAATTTATTGAGCCGCTTAGTATGAAGCCGTTGAATTTGTCAAAGTTTTCTGCATCTATTGGAGATAATCATGTAGTTCGGCCTCGGTTCTATTAAGTATGCTGGATTATGTTTATTGATTACAATGTTGAACCAGCCTCTTGCATCCTATATGAAGCCCACTTGATCATGGTGGATAAGCTGATGTGCTCCTGAACTGGTTTGCCAGCATTTTATTGAGGATTTTGCATCATGTTCACTAGGATATTATTCTAAAATTTTTGTTGTATCTCTGTCAGGCTTTTAATAGGGATGATGTTGGCCTTATAAAATGAGTTAGGAGGATTCTTTTTCTATTGATTGAATAGTTTCAGGGCTGAATGGTACCAGCTCCTCCTTGTACTCTGGTAGAATTCAGCTGTGAATCCATCTGGGTCCTGGACTTTTTTGGTTGGTAGGCTATTAATTATTGCCTCAATTTCAGAGCCTGCTATTGGTCTATTCAGGGATTCAACTTTCCTGGTTTAGTCTTGAAGAGTGTAAGGCCCAGGAAATTATCCATTTCCTTTCTAGATTTTCTCCAGTTTATTTATGAGAGGTGTTTATAGTATTCTCTGATGGTAGTTTGTATTTGTGGGTCGGTGGTGATATCCCTTTATCATTTTTATTGCATCTATTTGATTCTTCTCTTTCTTTCTTTTATTAGTCTTGCTAGCGGTCTGTCAATTTTGTTGATCTTTTCAAAACCAACTCCTGATTCATTGATTTTTTTGGAGGGTTTTTGCGTCTCTATCTCCTTCTAGTTCTGCTCTTTGATCTTAGTTATTTCTTTGCCTTCTGCTAGCTTTCTGAATGTGTTTGTTTTGCTTCTAGTTCTTTTTAATTGTGGTTTAGAGTGTCAATTTTAGATCTTTTCCTAAGCTTTCTTGTACTTAGTGCCACACTCCCCACACACTGTTTAAATGTGTCCCAGAGATTCTGGTGTACAGCCCTTTGTTCTCATTGGTTCTTGAAAGAACATCTTATTTCTGCCTTCATTTCTGTTATGTACTCCAGTAGTCATTCAGGAGCAGGTTGTTCAGTTTCCATGTAGTTGAGCAGTTTTGATTGAGTTTTAGTTCTTAGTTCTAGTTTGATTGCACTGTGGTCTGAGAGACAGTTTGCCATAATTTCTGTCTTTGCACATTTGCTGAGGAGTGCTTTACTTCCACCTTATGTGGTCAATTTTGGAATAAGTGTGATGTGGTGCTGAGAAGAATGTATATTCTGTTGATTTGGGGTGGAGAGTTCTATAGATGTCTTATTAGGTCTGCTTGCTGCAGAGATGAGTTCAATTCCCGGATATCCTTGTTAACTTTCTGTTTCGTTGGTCTGTCTCTGTGTCTTTATATTTAAAGTGGTTTTCTTATAAACAACCTACAATTGGGTCTTATTTTATTATCCACACTGAGAGTCTCTGTCTTTTAATTGGTATATTTAAACCATTTATGATTACAGTCGTTACTGACATAGTTGGTTTAATATTTGCCATAGTTGTAAATGTTTTCTCTTCTTTTAAAATTCTTTATTCTTATGTCTTCCACTTATTTTCTGGCTTCTCTAGTTTTAATTGGACATTTTACATGATCCTGTTTTATCTTCTCTCTTAGCATATGCATTAGACTTCAAACATTTTAGCAGTTCCCCTAGAGTTTACAGTATACATTTACAACCAATCCAAATCCACTTTCAAATAACACTATACAGCTTTATGCATAGTGCAAGTACCTTGTAACAGAGTATTCCCAATTATTCCCTCCCATCCTATACAATATTACTCTCATTAACCAATTTCACTTATTCATAAGCTACATTCACTAAATACATTATTGTTTATTATTATTTTGAAAAATATTATCTGTTAGGTCAGCTAATAAGAAAACTAAAGTATTTTATTTTACCTTCCTTTATTCCTTCTCTAACACTTTTCCTTTCTTTATGTAGATCCAAGTATCTGAGATATATCATTTTCTTCCTCTATGTAGAACTTCTTTTAACATTTCTTGCAAAGCAAGTTTGTTGGTGACAATTCCCAAAATTTTTGTTTGTTTGAGAAAGTCTTTATTTTTCTTTACTTTGGAATAATCATTTTGATGTATACAGAATTCTAGGCTGGTGGGTTTTTCCCTTCAACACTTGTAGTATTTCACTCTACTTTCTTCTTGCTCCCATGGTTTCTGAAGAAAAGTCTGATATAGTTCCCATCTTTGCTCTTCTATAGGTAAGGTACTTTTTACTCTGGCTTTTTAAAAGATTTTTCTGCTGTCTGAATATGATATGCCTAGGTGTAGATTGTTTAGTATTTATCCTGCTTTGTGTTCTCCTAAGCTTCTTGGACCTGAGGTTGGTGTGCATAATTCATTTTGGAAAATTTGTATCTATTATTACTTCAAGTATTTCTTCTGTTCCTTTCTCTCTTTCTTCTCCTTCTATTATTTCCATGATGCATATGTAACACTTTTAAAATTGTTCCACAATTCTTGAATATTCTAGGGTGTTTCTTAAAATTCTTTTTTATTTTTGTTTTTTAGCTTCAGGAATTTCTATGAATGTATCTTCAAGCTCATTGATTCTTTACCCAACCATGTCCAGTCTACTGATGTGTGAATCAAAGGGATTCTTCATTCCTGTTACAGTATTTCTGATATCCAGTATTTCCTTTTTATTTTCCTAGGGTTTTCATGTCTCTGCTTACATTACCATGTGTTGTCCTTATTTGTGGTGCACTCTATCATTAGTTTCCACAGCATATTAATCATGGGTTTAAAAATTCTTGGTTTGACCCATTAAAAAATTGGCAAAGGATATGAACAGATACTTCTGAAAAGAAGACATACATGTGGACAACAATCATATGAAAAAAATGCTTAACATCACTGATCATTAGAGAAATGGAAATCAAAACCACAATGAGATACCATCTCACACCAGTCAGAATGGCTATTAAATAGTTAAAAAACAACAACAACAGATGCTGGCAAGGTTGTGTAGAAAAGGGAGTGCTTATATACTGTCAGTGGGAGGGTAAATTAGTTCAACCATTGTGGAAGATAGTGTGGCGATTCCTCAAAGATCTAAAAACAGAAATACCATTTGACCCAGCAATCCCATTACTGGGTATATATCCAAAGGAATATAAGTCGTTCTGCAGCACAATTCACAATAGCAGAGACATGGAATCAACCTAAATGCCCATCAATAGTGGACTTGATAAAGAAAATGTGGTACATATACACCATGAAATACTATGCAGCCATAAAAAAGAATGAAATCCTGTCCTTTGTGGGAACAGGGATGGGAACTGGAGGCAATCATCCTAAGTGAGGTAATGCAGGAGCAGAAAACCAATGTTACATGTACTCACTTATCAGTGGGAGCTAAACATTGAACACACATGTACACAAAGAAGGGGACAACAGACACTGAGGCCTCCTTGAGGGTGGAAGGTTGGAGAAGGGTGAAGATTGAAAAATGATATATTACATACTGTGCTTATTACCTGGGTGACAAAATAATCTGTACACCAAACACCTGCAATACTGAATTTACCCATGTAACAAACCTGCACGTGTATCCACTGAACCTAAAATAAAAGTTGGAAAAAAAATTTCAATAAAAAATAAAATTGTTTGATAATTTCAACATCTCTAACATATTGAAGTCTGGCTGTGATGTTTGTTTACTCTCTTCAGACAGTGTTTTTTTTTCCTTTTAGCATGCCTTCTCATTTTAGGTTGAAAGCCAGACATGATATATCAGGTAAAAGGAAATTAAATGGCATTTAGTGTGGGGTTTTAAGTTTATCTGGCTATGAGTTAGGTAATGTTTCCTGTTTGGAGCAGTTTTAGGTGTCAGAGGCTAAAATTACTACTTTTTTTTTTTTTTTTGACAGGGTCTTGCTCTGTTGCCCCAGCCTGAGAGCAGTGGTGCGATCTTGGCTCACTGCAAGCTCCACTCGCTGGGCTCAAGCCATTTTCCAAAGGCAGCCTCCTGAGTAGCTGGGACTACAGGTGTGCACCACCACACCTTGTTAATTTTTGTATTTTTAGTAGAGACAGGGTTTTGCCATGTTGCCCAGGCTGGTCTCAAACTCCTGGGCTCAAGTGATCTGCCTACCTCAGCTTCCCAAAGTGCTAGGATTACAAGCAGGAGCCACCGTGCCTGGCCAAAATTACTTCTAGTGTCCGTATTTTTGTTGCTTCTGTTGTCTTTGGTTTTCCCTAGTAACATTTTCTTAAATAGGGTTTGGGCTTGTAGTTCTATCAGCTGTAACTTTCCATTATTGTCGAGGAGCCCAGTTGATGTGGTGATAATGTGTGGAGTGAGAGGAAGCATTCTATACTCTTATGAGGAGGTCTCAGTCTTTTAGTGAATTGATGTCCCTGATATAGAAACTTTACAAGTGTTTCTGAGATTTTACCCCTCTTGATTGAGACAAAAAGGCAAGAAAGGGCTGGATTTGGGGAGATCCCTCCTGCTACACTGGGGCTGGGGAGCTGGCTTGGGGTACTACCCATTTTTCCCCAGGTTGCTCGACTCTGGTAAAACAAACTCAGCCTTAGGTCCCAAGGGCTATGTGATTGAAAGATTAAGGAGCAAAAGTTATATAATTGCAAGACACCAGAACAAAAAGCTCCAGGGTATTATGGTATGAAATGCTGCTTGCAGAACTTTATGGATTCAAGGGCTAAAGTCAAAGCGTGCTTGGTCTACGGCCTCAGAACTCTGACCCATGGGCACAGTGGTAGAAGTGCAACAAGATTAAAATTGATATTGCTCCTGACTCTATAGTTTCTAACTCTATAATGCCACTACTCTATACTATTAGGCCTTTAAAGTAAAAAAAAAAAAATAGCAAAGACCCAAAACCTTGTGGCCTCAGGAAGACTCAGAGTCTCTGTGACCTAAGGTTTTCTTGCTTCTGGATTCTGGGATCCTAGGGTGCTCTAGCTTGAGGGTCCTATATGACCCTGGGCTTTTGTGGTTGAGGGTCTCAATGGTTTCACATTGACCAATGTGTCAATGTTCTTAGGACTCTGTGGCTCCAGGTCCACAGGCTCCTGTTAGGTAAGATACCAGGACCGTAGGGTAGGCCCAAGCCTGTAAGACTCAAGGGTCATGGGATGGTGGAATCTCTCCTCCCAGGGTCCCATTGTTACCACACTCTCTGCTTTCTGGGTCTTCTGATACTAGGACTAAGAAAGGCTTCCAGGATCCTTGTTACCTGTTCCATCTTGGTACCAAACATGGAGCCGCTTACATCAATAACAAAAACCACATTCTTCTCCATAGGTGGAAGGCCTCTGGGGGCAAAATAGTGAATGAAATAGCCATCGTAAATCTGGACAAAAAAAAAAAAAAAGTAAAACCAAGAAGGACTGTGAAAGCCAATCTAAATCAGGTCCCCTCTTATTTTCCTGCATAACACTGTGCTTTGTTTCCCAGGACTCCAGGACTTCTCACTGTTTCTAAACAGGCATGTGTGTGACTGTTTGCTCACTGTCCATCTCCTTCACCAGAACCACGTCTCTGCCATTCAGACCTTCATCCCGGGGCCTGCCCCAGAGCTGTGGAGGGAATGAGACAGGCTTGTAGCCCAGCACTCCAAGGATCAGGATCTCTGCAATATGTGAGTTCCTGTCTGTGAGAGAGTTGGGCTTGCACAGCCTTAAGGGTCCCTAGGGATATTTTGCCTGGGCTGCAGGAACTTCAAGTATTGTTTTAACCTCCCTGTATAGAGTGAGCCTGGGGCCCAGCTCTTTGCTGCCAGGGGCTGGGAGTTGCAGGGCCTCCCTCTCCTCCTAAAACCTTTCTGCTGTTGCTGGGCAGAGCAGGGAGAGGAGGAGGGAGCCTAAGCAGAGTGAGTTGTTTATTCAGAGGGGATTGGTTACACCAGGTACAGATGCCTTGGGCTGTCCTGGATGTGATTGGCTGCTGACTCCCCTCCCCCACTCCATTCCTCCCTCTGCTGAGCCTCCGGGCTGGGACAGCTGAGGGAAGGGGAGGGAGGCTAGGAAGGTCCCTCAGGACCAGTCTCAGCTCAGCTCAGGGATGTCTGCGCTGGCTGAGGGTCTGTGCTCCCCTGAAGCTGAAGGAGGCTCTGCCCAGGGTCACAGGCTTTTGCTCCTCTCTGCCCTTCAGGCACTCTCTGACCACAAGGCTGGACATTGCCTCTTCCTTCTCAGGGGGAAAGAGGAGATGGGAGGACATCCTGTTCTTCCCCTCCATTCCAGCCTTTGAATTAATTCACATGTGCAATTGCATTCTCTGTCTCCACTAATGCTGGCACTCTGGTACAGTTCAAAAAGGCCTGTGTCACCCACACTACAACTGCCCAATCCAAGAGCGGAACCCAGTGGCTTCTGCACACCTCCCACACCTGGGCTGGTGAGAGCTCCCAGGAAATTCATGCCTACCTTTCCCTGATCCCATGCCCACCGGGGCCCCCACTTCCTATCACATAACCCACGGGCAGGACCTTGCTCACCAACCTCTCCCAGTCACCTCAGCAGTCATTCCATCCTACCTACCTGACTCAAGGAGAGAATTAAGAGCACAGAGCCAGGGACACTTTGACTGCCCACCCCACCCTTCTACAGGGTCCACATCCCCATACACCTCCTCCCTCAGCCTAAGGAAAGGTGGTCCTGCCTTGGACCCCATGCACTCCAAGTGCCCAGCCCCTCCAGTACTCCTCAGGTCCACTCTCTCCAACCCCCTTTAACATGTACCCCACTGGGTCTTCCTTGAAATATAGAATTGTTTTGTCTTTTCCATGCACTAAGACTAGCTCTTGTCCCAGTCCACTCCCAAACTTCTCTCTAGCCTCTTTTTTCCCTGGAGCATCACAGGCTGAGAAAGTGGGCACCCTCAATGGGCTCAAATGAAGATCACTCCCGGGGACCACCACAGACTAGCTACTGTGCCCACCCCGCATAGACACTTCCCTCACTAAAGGCAACCGTGACTAGCTTGCCTCCAAACTCAGTGGCTGGAAGAGGGGTGAAGCAAGATGGTGGAATAAAAAGCTCCACCAATCGTACCCCTAGGAAGGACACCAATTTAACAACCATCTACACACAAATAAGCACCTTCAAAAGAACCAAAAGCTCTGTACCTGGTTTTAAGTTCATATCAATGAAAGAGGCACTGAAAGAACAGTCTTGAATTGCTGACACCACCCCTATTCCACCCTCCAAGTCTGCCCCCAGCAGAGGAGGCACGGTGTGCAAGAGCATTTCTTTGTGTTAGGGGAGGGAGAGCGCAGCTATTGTGAGGCATTGACCTCAGTGTTGCCCTCTTAGAGCACTAAAAAACAAACAAACAAAAAAAAACAACAAAAAAAAAAACTGAACCAAACTCGGCTGATGCCTGCATATGGAGGAAGCATTCAAAACAGTCCTAGCTACACATGAATTACCCATGTCAGCATGTCAGCAGTTGGCACTTGAGCTCCTGCAAGCCTTGCCACCATGGGCTAAAGTGCTTTAGGGCTCCAAATAAACTTGAAAGACAGCCTAGACACAAGGACAGCAACTCCTAGTAGGGGCCTAGTGCTGAACTGGGCCCAGAGACAGTGGACTTAGGGGGCACACAACCTACTGAGACACCAGCTGGGGCAGTTAAGTGAGTGCTAGCATCACCCCTCCTCTAACCCCAGGCTCCACAGCTTGTGGCTCCAAAAGAGACCCCTTCATTCTGCTTGAAGACAGGAGAGGGAAGAGTGGAAAAGACTTTGTCTTGCATCTTGTATACCAGCTCAGCCGCAGCAGGATAGAGCACCAGTAAGAGTCGTGAGGCTCCTTTTTCAGGCCCTAACTCCCAAAACACATTTCTAGACACACTCGGGGCTAGAAGGAAACCTGCTGCCTTGAAGGGAAGGACCCAGTTCTGGCTGCATTCTTCACCTGCTAAATGAAGAGCGCTTGGACCCTGAATAGCCAACAATAATGCCCAGGTACTACATTGAGGGCCTTGGGTGAGACTCTGAGACTTGCTGGCTTTAGGTGATGCACATTCCAAGCTGCAGTGGCTATTAGGAGAGAGTGCTTATGTTTTACAAAAGCAGAGGATAAAGTAAATGGGACATTGTCTTGAAGCTTAAGTACCAGTTTGGCCACAAGGGTGTAGAGCACCAAGTAGGCTCTTAAGGTCCTAGATTCTAGGCATTGGCTCTTGGATGGCCTAGAATCCAACTTCCGGTCCTCCCCTAGGCCAGAGAAGAGCCTACTGCCCTGAAAGGTGAGGCTAAGGATAGGCAGCATATAGCACAAGCTGACTGAAGAACCTTGGGGCCTTAAGGGAACATCGGTGGTTATCTGTCAGTATTCCTTGTGAGTTGTGGTGGCAGTGGCCATGAGGTGAGGCTCTTCTGCCTTTGAAAAGGGGAAGGAAGAGTGAGAAGAAGTGTATTTTGTGGTTTGACTGCCAGTTTACCAGCAGGACAATAGAAAACCAGGTAGAATTCTAAGGTGATTGACTCTAGTCTCTGGCTCCTGGATGGCACCTCTGGATCCACCCAGGGCCTGAGGGAACTCACTATCCCAAAGTGAAGGACACAGGCCCGGTTGTTTTTGACACTTTCTGATTGTACAGCCTCAGGGTCTTGAGTGAACATAGGCAGAAGCCGGGACATGTTACAGCAGGCCTGGGTGAGACCCAGTACTGCGCTGGCTTCAAGTCTGACCCAACGCAGTCATAGGTGGTGGCCACAGGAGTGCTTGTGTCAATCCACCCCCAGCTTCACGTGGCTCACAACAGAGAGAGAGAGAGAGAGAGAGAAAGAGAGAAAGAGAGAGAGAGAGAGAAAGAGAGAAAGAGAGAGAGAGAGAGAGAGAGAGAGAGAGACTTTGGGAGAAAGTGAGGAAAGCGAATTAGTCTGCCTGGTAATGGAAAGAATTCTCCCAGATATTGTCCAAGACCATCAAGACAATACTTCTATGAGTCTGCAAGAACCACAGCATTACGAGGCTTGGGGTGCCCCTAAAGCAGATACAGCTTAGATCACAACATATACATACATTCGAATATCTGGAAAGCCTTCCCAAGAAGGACAGGTACAAGCAAGCCCAGACTGTGAAGACTGTAATAAATACTTAACTCTTCAATGCCCAGACACAGAAGAACATCTAAAAGTATCAAGACAATCCAGGAAAATACATGACATTACCAAATAAACTAAATAAGTCACCAGGGACCAATTCTGAAGAAATAGAGATATGTGACCTTTCAGACAGAGAATTCAAAATAGCTGTGTTGAGGAAACTCCAAGAAATTTGAGATAACACAGAGAAGGCATTCAGAATTCTATCAGATGAAAGTAACAAAGAGATTGCAATGAGATTGCAATAATTTAAAATAATCAAGCAGAAATTCTGGAAAATGCAATTGACATACTGAAAAATGCACCAGAGTCTTTTTTTTTTTTTTTTTTTTTTTGAGACAGAGTCTCCCTCTGTCACCCAGGCTGGAGTGCAGTGGCACGATGTTGGCTCACTGCAACCTCTGCCTCCTGGGTTCAAGTGATTCTCCCACCTCAGCCTCCCGAGTAGCTGGGATTACAGGAATGTGCCACCATGCCCAGCTAATTTTTGTATTTTTAGTAGAGACAAGGTTTCACTATGTTGTCCAGGCTGGTCTCAAAGTCCTGACCTCAAGTGATCCACCTGTCTCAGCATCCCAAAGTGCTGGGATTAAAGGTGTGAGCCACTGCACCCGGCCTGTACCTGAGTTTTTTAAAAGCAGAATTGCTCAAGCAGAAAAAACAATTAGTGAATTACAAGATAGGCTATTTGAAAATAAACAGTCAGAGGAGACAAAAGAAAAAAAAATAAGAAGCAATGAAGCATGCCTACACGATCTAGAAAATAGCCACAGACGGGCAAATCTAAGAGTTAGTGGCCCTAATGAGGAGATAGAGAAAGAGATAGGGGTAGAAAGTTTATTCAGAGGGATAATAACAGAGAACTTTCCAAACCAAGAGAAAGATATCAATATCCAGATACAAGAAGGTGACAGAACACCAAGCAGATTTTACCCAAAAAAGACTACTTTGAGGAATTTAATAATCAAACTCCCAAAGGTCAAGGATAAAGAAAGGATCCTAAAAGCAGCAAGAGAAGAGAAACAACAGACAATACATCTCCAATATTTCTGTCAGCAGACTTTTCATTGGAAATCTTTAAGGCTGAGAGAGTGTCATTACATATTTAAAACACTGAAGGAATAAACTACTGTTACCCTAGAATAGTATATCTGGAGAAAATATCCCTCAAAAGTGAAAGAGAAATAAAGAATTTCCCAGACAAAAAAGAGCTGAGGGATTTCATCATTGCCAGACCTGTCCTACAAGACATGCTAAAGGGAGTACTTGAATCAGAAAGAAAAGGACATTACTGAGCAATAAATAATCACCTGAAGGTACAAAACTCACTGGTAATAGTAAGTACACAGAAAAACACAAAATATTATAACAATGTAACAGTGGCATATAAACCACTCTCATGGTAAGTAGAAAGATTAAATGATAACCTAATCAAAAGTACTAAGTAAACAACTTTTCAAGACACAGTACAAGAAATTACAAATAGAAACAACAAAGAAATAAAAAGCAAGAGGATGAAGTTAAGGCATAGAGTTTTTATTAGTTTTCTTTTTGCTTGTTTGTTAGTGCAAACAGTGTTAAGTTGTTATCAGCTTAAAATAATGGTTAATAAGATAGTATTGACAGGCCTCATGGTAACCTCAAAACAAAAAACATACAAAGGATACACAGAAAATAAAAAAGTAAGAAACTAAATCATATTACCAAAGAAAATAATCTTGCTAAAAGGAAGACAGGAAGGGAAAAAAGAAGGACGAGCAGACCACAAAACAAAACAAAAAAACAAAATAGGAAAACCAATAACAAAATGGCAAGAATAAATTCTTACTTGTCAATAATAACATCAAATGTAAATGGGCTTACCTCTCCAATCAAAAGACATAGAGTGGCTGAATGGATTAAAAAAATAAGACTCACTGATCTATTGCCTATAAGAAAAACATTTCATCTATAAAGACACACATAGACTACAAATAAAGGGATGGAAGATGGTATTCCATGCCAATGGAAACAAACAAACAAAAAAGATGAGGAGGAGCCATACAGAGACAAAATCTACAAGAAGAGACAAAGAAGGTAACAATATAATGATAAAGGGGTCGATTTAGCAAGAGGATATAACAATTGTGAAAATATATGTACCCAACACTGGAGAACAAAGATATATAAAGTAAATATTATTAGAGCTAAAGGGAGAGATGGACTCCAACATGACAATCACTAGAGTCCTCAAGACCACACATTCAGCACTGGACATCTTCCAGACAGAAAATCAACAAGGAAACATTGGACTTCATTTGCACTATAGTTCAGAAACCTAATAGATATTTACAGAACATTTCATCCAATGGCTGCAGAATATGCATTCTTTTCTTCAGCACATGATTCATTCTCAAAGATAGACCATATATCAGGTCACAAAGCAAGACTGAAAATTTAAAACAATTCAAATACCATCAAACATCTTCTCTGACCACAATGGAATAACACTAGAAATCAATAACAAAAGGAACTTTGGAAGATATAGAAATACACGGAAATTAAACAACATGCTCCTAAATGAACAGTGGGTCAATGAAGAAATTGAAAAATTTCTTGAAACAGATGACAATGTAAAGACAACATACCAAAACCTATGAGATACAGCAAAAGCAGTTCTCAGAGGGAACTTTATAGCTATAAGTGCCTACATCAAAGAAGAAGAAAAATGTAAGCAACATAACGATGCATCTTAAGGAACCAGAAAAGCAAGAGCAAACCAAACCCTAAATTAGTAGAAGGAAACAAAAAATAAAGATGAGAATACAAATAAAGAAATTGAAATGAAGAAAACAATATAAAAGATCAAGGAAACTAAAAGGATTTCTTTTGTTTAAAGTTTAACAAAATTGGCAAACCTTTACCCAGACTAGTTAAAAAAAGAGAAGATCCAAATAAATAAAATCGGAGATGAAAAAGTAGACATTACAAAGTGATACTGCAGAAATTCAAAGGATCATTAATGCCTACTATGAGCGATTATATGCCAATAAGTTAGAAAATCTAGAAGAGGCTAGAGAACCCAGGATAAGGCCACACATCTACAACTATCTGATCTTCAACAAACCTGATAAAAACAAGCAATGAGGAAAGGGTTTCCTATTCAGTAAATGGTGGTGGGATAACAGGCAAATCTTTTGCAGAAAAGTGAAACTGGACCCCTTCCTCATACCATATACAAAAATTAACTCAAGATGTTTAAAAACTTAAATGTAAAGCCCCAAACTATAAAAACCCTGGAAGACAATCTAGGCAATACCATTTTGGACACAGGAAAGGGCAAAGATTTCATGATGAAGACGCCAAAAGCAGTTGCAACAAAAGCAAAAATGGACAAGTGGGATCCAATTAAACTAAACAGCTTCTACATAGCAAGGAAAACCATCAACAGAGTGAACAGACATAAGAAAATGTTTGCAAACTATGCATCTGACAAAGGTCTATTATGCAGCATCTATAAGGAACTTAAACAAATTTACAAGAAAAAAAACAAGCAGCCACATTAAAAAGTAAGAAAAAGCATGAACAGACACTTCTCAAAAGAAGACATACATGCGGCTAACAATTATATGAAAAAAAGCTCAACATCGTTGATCATTAGAGAAACACAAATCAAAACCACAATGAGATACCATCTCACAACCAGTCAGAATGGCTACTATTAAAAAGTCCAAAAGCAACAGATGCAGGCAAGGTTGCAGAGAAAAGGGAATGCTTAAATTCTGTTGGTGAGAGCATAAATTAATTCAACCACTATGGAAGACAGTGTGGCAATTCCTCAAAAACCTAAAATCGGAAATAGCATTTGACCCAGCAATCCCATTACTGGGTATATAATCAAAGGAGTGTAAGTTTTTCTATTATAAAGACACATGCATACGTATGTCCATTGCAGCACTATATACAATAGCAAAGACATGGAATCAACCTAAATGTCCATCAGTGATAGACTGGATAAGAAAATATGGTACATATACACCATGAAATAGTATGCAACCGTTAAAAACAATGAGATTATGTTTTTAACAGGAACAGAGAAGAAGCTGGAGGCCATTAGCCTTAGCAAACTAACACAGGAACAGAAAAACAAATACTGCATGTCCTCAATTATGAGTGGGAACTAAATAATGAGAACACATAGACACATAGAGGGGAACAACACACACTGGGGCCTGTCAGAGGGTAGAGTGTGGTAGGAGAGCGAGAATCAGGAAAAATAACTAACGGGATTGGGCGCAGTGGCTCATGTCTGTAATCCCAGCACTTTCAAAACTGGAGGCGGGCAGATCACCTGAGGTCGGGAGTTCGAGATCAGCCTGACCAACACGGAGAAACCCCATCTCCACTAAAAATACAAAATTATCTGGGCATGGTGGCACACGCCTGTAATCCCAGCTACTCAAGAGGCTGAGGCAGGAGAATCGCTTGAACGCAGGAGACCGAGGTTGTGGTGAGCCGAGATTGTGCCATTGCACTCCAGCCTGGGCAACAATAGTGAAACTCTGTCTCAAAATAATAATAATGATAATAATAATAATAATAAAATAGAAATAACTAATGGGTACTAGGCTTAATACTGGGGTGACAAAATAATCTGTACAACAAACCCCCATGACCCACATTTACCTATATAACAAACCTGTATGTGTACCCCTGAACTTAAAAGTTAAATTAACAAAAAGAAAATCGAGAAGAAATGGACAAATTCCTAGACACATACAACCTAACCATGACTGAAGCATGAAGAAATTCAAACATGAACAGAACAATAACATGCAACAAGATCAAAGCCATGATAAAAAAAAAATCTCCCAGTAAAGAAAGGACCAGGACCTGATGACTTCACCGCTGAATTCTACCAAACAGTTAAAGAAGAACCAATACAAATCCTACTCAAATTATTACAAAAAATAGAGGCGGATGGAATACTTCCAAACTCATTCTACATGGTCGGTATTGCCCAGATACCAAAACCAAAGACACATCAAAAAATGAAAACTATAGGTCAATGACTCTGATGAATATGGATGTGAGTGTCCTCAACAAAATACTAACAAACTGAACTCAATAACACACTCAAAAGATCATCATGACCAAGTGGGATTTATCCCTGGGATGCAAGGATGGGTCAACATATGCAAAGCAATCAATGTGATACATTGTATCAACTGAATGAAGGACAGAAACCATGCGATCATTTCAACTGATGCTGAAAAAGCATTTAATAAAACTCAACATTTCTTCATGACAAAAACCTTCAAAACACTGGGGATAGAAGGAACATACCTCAACATAATAAAAGCCATATATGACAGACCCACAGCTAGTATTATACTGAATGGGGAGAAACTGAAAGCCTTTCCCCTAAGGGCTGGAGCATGATATGGATGCTTACTTTCACCACTGTTATTCAACAAAGTACTGGAAGGCCTACCTAGACCAATCAGACAAGAGAAAGAAATAAAGGGCATCCGAATTGGAAAGGAAAAAGTCAAATTATCCTTGTTTGCAGATCATCTGATCTTATACTTGGAAAACCCTAAAGATCCCACAAAATATATTAGAACTGATAAACAAATGCAGGAAAGTTGCGGGATACAAAATCAACAAAACAAAATCAGTAGCATTTCTAAATGCCAACAGTGAAAAATCTGAAAAAGAAAATTAAAAAGAAACCCCATTTACAATAGCCACAAACAAAATTAAATACTAGGAATTAACTTGACCAAAGAAGTGAAACATCTCTATAATGAAAAGTATAAAACACTGTTAGAGAAAATCGAAGAGGACACTAAAAAATGGAAAGATGTTCCATGTTCATGGATTGGAAGAATCAATATTGCTAAAATGTCCATACTACCCAAAGCAATCTACAGATTCAAAGCAATCCCTATCAAAATCGCAAAGAGATTCTTCACAGACATTGAAAAAACAATCCTAAAATCTAAATGGAACCAGAAAAGACCCAGAATAACCAAAGCTATCCTAAGCCAGAAGAACAAAACTGGAGGAATCACATTATCTGACCTCAAATTATACTGGAGAGCTATAGCAACAAAAACAGACTGGTACTGGGATAGAAACAGACACATAGACCGAGGGAAAACAATAGAGACCCCAGAAACAAATACACTAACCTATAGTGAACTGATTTTCAACACAGAAGCCAAGAACATACATTGGGGACAGAACAGTCTCTTCAATAAATGGTGCTGGGAAAACTGGATATCCATATGCAGAATAATGAAACTAGACCTCTCTCTCACCATATACAAAAATCAAATCAAAATTGATTAAAGACTTAAATCTCAGACCTCAAACTATGATACTATTGATACTACAAGAAAACCTTGGGAAAATCTCCAGGGCATTGGTTTGGGCAAAAATTTCTTCAATAATACCCAGTAAGCACAAGCAACCACAGTAAAAGCGGACAAATGGGATCACATCAAGTTAAAAAGCTTCCACACTGCAAGGGAAATGATCAACAAAGTGAAGAGACAACCCATAGAATGGGACAAAATATTTGCAAACTACCCATTTCACAAGGGATTAATAACCAGAATACATAAGGAGCTCAAACAACTCCATAGGAAAAAAAGTCTAAAAATCTAATCAAAAAAGGGCAAAAGATTTGAACAGGTATTTCTCAAAAGAAGACATACGAATGGCAAACAGACATATGAAAAGGTGCTCAACATCACTGATCATCAGAGAAGTGAAAATCAAAAACTACAATGAGATATCATTTCACCCCAGCTAAAATGGCTTCTATCCCAGAGACAGGCCATAAGAAATGCTGGCGAGGATGTGTAGAAAAGGGACTCCCATACACTGCTGGTGGGAATGTCAATTAGTTCAACCATATGGAGAACAGTTTGGAGGCTCCTCAATAAACTAAAAATTAGAGCTTTATCATACAATCCGGCCATTCCACTTCTGGGTATGTACCCAAAAGAAAGAAAATCAGTGTATCCAAGAGATATCTGTACCCTCCTTTTTGTTACAGTGCTGTTCACAATAGCCAAGACTTGGAAACAACCTAAGTGTCCATCAACAGATGAGAGGATAAAGAAAAGGTGGTACAGATACACAATGGAGTACTATTTAGCTACAAAAAAGAATGAAATTCTGTCATTTGCAACAACATGAATGGAACTGGAGATCATGATGTTACATGAAATAAGTCAGGCACAGAAAGACACATCTCGCATGTTGTCACTCATTAGTGGGATCTAAAAAATAAAAGAGTTGAACTCATGGAGATAGAGAGTAGAAGAGTGGTTACCAGAGACTGGGGGTAGTGGGGTAGTGGGGAGATGGTGAGAAGGCAGGGATGGTTAATGGGTACAAAGAAAAGTGAGAAATAATGGATAAGACTTAGTATTTGATAGCACGACAGGGTGACTATAGTCAATAATAATTTAATTGTACATTTAAAAATAAGTAAAAGAGTATGAATGGATTGTCTGTAACACAGGGACAAATGCTTGAGGGAATGGGTACCCTGTGATGCGATTATTACGGATTGCATGCCTGTACCAAAACATCTCACTTACCCCATAAACATGTACATCTACTGTGTACCCTCAAAAATTAAAAGTAACAACTTTACTAAAAAACAAACCCAATGTCTGTATTTTGAGTCTCTTGGGACTGCCTTCCCCACCCATGAACATCACAGCTGAACATGGATGACTTCTGCTATCTTCAAAAGTAGTTTTCCCTGCGATCTGTGACAGTGAACTCTCCTTATTCTCCTACCGCCTCTGTCTGCCCACTCCCTTCGCAGTGCTTCCCAATATTTGTCAGGTCGAAGCATGAAAAGAAAATATTATGCTGGTGCAGCTCAATGGAGTGAACTGCTGGGGACTGGGGCTCGGGGCAGGCTGTGTGCAGTTGATGAGGGTATCCATAGCTGCTGCATTGGGCCGCTTCACCTTCAGGGATTTTCCCTTCTGGCTCCACACATGCTCCCTGGGTGACCTCCCTCTGTCACTTGGCTTCCACCACAGGACCCCTACCAATCAATCCACATCGCTTCTCCCGTCTAGAGCTCCCACAGTTGGCCCTTACCAGTGGGTGCACACTCACTGTTGGACCTGTGCCCCAGGATGTTTCAAGAAACCTCTGATGCATCCTGCCCAAGCAATGAATTCATTGTCCTGCCCCGACGTGGCCCTTTTATGTCTTCCTGGTCAGGGGCACCATCATCCACATGATCACTCTGGAGACAAATCTGAGTGTTGCCTTCAGTCCTTGGGTGGCCCCCATTCCCTGCAGCCAATCAGCCTCCTGTTGCTTTTCTCTGCTGGATACTTCTCCAGGCCACCCTCGTCTTCATCCCTAACTGACAAAGCCCAAGCTCAGGTCTCATTTCTCTCAGGTTTCCCTCTTCTACTGTGACCTCTCCCATTCATGCTGCTTGGAGGCAGTGGCTGAGACCCTGTAAACACGACCTCACAATGTCATTTTCTCTCATGGCTCCCTGCTCACCTACAGGACAAATCCCATGTTCCTTTTGTTGCCCTGCAGGACTCTCCAGCTTTCTATGTGGCTCTTTGGATTTTTCATCTCAAATTTCTGCTCCAGAACGCCAAGCTATTTGCAATTCCCTACACAGGTTTGGTGAGTTTCAGCCTGTTTCTTTTCTTGTGCCGCCCCCACTTTGCTGGAATGCCTTTCCCTCCCACAGGCCCCGTCCCATGGCCCACTTTTATTCATTCCATAACACACAGGTCAGCCTTAGTCGCCTTCAGGGAACCTTCTGGAACTGCCTTTCCTCTTCATTATGGCTTCTATCCTACCTTGTGTGTCATGGGAAGGACACGTCTACCTTAGTGTCAGTATTGGGTTTTTGTGTCTCACTCAGAAACGATAAGTAGGCTGTGTATGTGATACCCTTCTGGGTTCCCAATGTCGGCCAACACAAGGTATGACACAGATTAGGTGCCCAGTGAGCCCCAGCCGGGTGGATGATCTGATGATGTGCTGGGCTTTGAACAAAGGGCACACTCAAATAGGAAGTAGGAGATGAACTGAGTGTTCCTGGCAGGTGTCAGGAGGGGTAAGAGCTCACAGTGTATGGAAGTTCCTGGTTGTACTGGTCAATGCCTTCCATCTATATTTCAACTGCAAGCAGCTGTGGTGATGGTAAAGCTTGAGCGAGCAGAGGGGTACCTCCAAGAACTAAACACACCCACATGACAAAACACCAGGTTAAAGGCCCTGCTGCCACCTGCTGGCAAGGTACCCTCAGCTCCTATCCTGGCAGGAGAATAACTTTTATTCCCCCTACACAACAGACTGAGCCACACCTCTCTGCCTCTGCACATGCTGTTCCTTCTCTCTGCATGCCTTTCCCTTCACCTTATTGACCGACTTGCGGATACATCCAATTCATGTTTCCCATGCTTACTTAAATTCCAACTCCTTTAGGATGATGGTCCTGAAACCCCCCTCTACTGGCACCCCCACAGAACCCATGACATACTTACACACACACTAGAACATCTGATGACTGTCAAGGCTCTGTGTATCTGGGTGCTTCAGGATGGGGTGATGGCAGAGGGAGATGAGTGGCTGTGTCCGACTCCCTTGTGAGTTGTCAGAGTCAATGAGTACAGGACTGGCCTAGTCCACATATTCATTCAACATATGAATGAATGAATGTTGCACGAGAAGAGGTTTAACGATAGGACACTTTTAGTCCAGGGTAGACAAATGAATTGTTGGTGGAATGGAGTCATCAAGGAGGAGGTGTTTCGGCAGTGTTTCAGGAACACGAGGATGCCGAGCAGTGGAGCAGGGAGGAAGAAGTCATTCTCAGGGCAGAGGCCACCATGAGCAAATGCTCACACAGATGAGAGGCAGGCTCGGGTGTTTTGGAGAAAGGTGTGGTGTGGTGTGGTGTGGTGTGGTGTGGGGCAACTGGAGGGTGGTTTGTGTGCTGGGGTTGAGGGTTCTGTGGTGGGAGAGGCAGAGTGGGACCAGATGTCTCAGGCTGCCCCACCATCTTTGTGCTCATGCCGGGGCCCTGGGATCAGTGCTCTGTGCTTTCTCATCTGAAAGAGCGTGGGACCTCTGCTCTTTCTTCATGAATGTGGAGGCTCACAGTTGAAGGGCTCCCTGTTTAGGCAGATGGCTTCACTGAAGCAATAAGGATTGTTAAAAGGCGACAGAGAGCAAGGAAGCCCAAGAGAACACAGAAGAGTATAGGAGCTGCAGAATGCATGAGAGCCCATGAAAACAGATGCCCAATTAGTGGCCAAGGGTTTACTTTGCAGAAGGACTGTTTTTGAGTAGGCTATGACTTGATTCTGTCAGGGATGGGTCCTTTGGGCACTAGATTCACTGGAGACAGTTCCAGGTCTACAATCCTTTGGGGGATTCGATGTGCCTCTCCAGGTTGAAGCCATGTGTCTTTTCACGTCAGCCTATCCTTGTTTGCTAGCTCTCGCTTATCCCTAGGGAAACTGGAGTGAACAGCTGGAGAGGCCCGAGCATTGCTCAGGCCTGTCTGACTCCAGAGCCCATCCTCTCTCCCCTTTCCCAGGCCCCCTCACCTGCACATCTCCAATGATGTCTTCCATGACCACATCGTACTGAACCAGGAAGTCAGCCATGATGCCTGAGCCAGAGATGGCCGACTGGTCTTGCAATGTCGGGCTGTAGGTGATTCGGACACAGGTCTCTCCCCTCTCGATCCTGGTAGATGGGGGTGAATCCACCTCACCTGTATGGGTGGGGAGGATTGGGACGGCATGGTACGAAGGACTCGCTAGACAGAAGAACCAGTGAAAGGGCAGCACAAGGGGCACTATCTGGGGAGGTACCAAAACTTCTGGTGCCTCCTGCCTACAACATCTTTCCACCTGCCCCAGGCTCCTCTCCCAGTCCCACAGCCAGCTCCTCTCTGCCTCCTCCATCGAGCCCAGCTGGACAGACCCAGCCTGGCCCTCAGCTCCCAGGCCCTGGCAATGTGGCCCTCGCTGGCAACCTCACCCTGCCTCATTTTCCATGCAACCTGGGGCCAAGTCTTTGGAGGCATGGCATGTCCAGAGACCAGCAGCCCACATCTCCTCCCAGAGAGGCAGTGCAGTAAGAGTGTGTCCAGGAGAGAGACAGACAGACACACAGACAAGGTCTAGGTCTCCTCCCATCCCCCCACTGCTGTGGGAAACAGCAGCCTAGCAAGGTTGTCCTCTGGATCTGATTTAATATTTCTTCTTCCCTCTCTTCCTTCTGACTTTGGGCATCACGTGTGTGAACAAGCCTTTTAGAGTCTCATGAAATAACAGATGAATCTCTAGTCCCGGATGTTTGCTGAGCTGGCCACAAGAGCAAGTCCTCTGGAATCCAAGACAAATGTCCATTTAGAAATGTCACTGTGCCTCCTTTTTTCCAGAAAATGGAAACTTGGGAATTCTGCCCCCCCCTTCCTGCTACAGCTGTCAGGAAGCTCAGGGGCACACTGAGCCCCATACTCTCTGAGGCGCCTGCTCACATACATTCCCTTGGCTTCCTTCCTCTCAGAGCTCTTTGTTCTGTTTTCTCCCCCACAGGATTGGTTCTACCCTCTGTTTTAACCTTTAAGGCGAATGGGGGAGGGACCTGCCATTTATAGCTTAGGGCTGAAGAATGCAGACTGCAGGAACTCAAATGGCCTGTGGGCCCAGCTCCCGGCTGCTGCTGTGTGTCCCTGGACAAGCGACTCATTCTCTCTAGGCCTCTGGCTCCTCATCTACAGCGCAGGCATGACCACAGCTCCTACTTCATAGGCAGTGCTGTTGGAAATAAATGAGGCCATTCATGTAAAGCATTTGGAGCCATACCTGCATCTCAGTGAGTGCCACCTAGTCCTAACGGGTACAATGATCATGCAATCTTCTCTTCACCACGTAATTGGGAGGGAGGAATTCTCTCAAAGTCTCACAATGGTCCTGAGCTGTAGATGGCATCTTGTCCATTTTACAGATGGGAAAAGTGAAGTCGAGCAGTGGAGTGACTGGCTTTGATGGTCCCACATCAAGGGAGTGTCAACACTGGGATTTGGATCCAGTCTCTGTCTGTCTGTGTCTGCTACATCCACTGTCCACCCCAGTGCCTCTCTGGGTCAACAGTTGAATGAGTTGGGACCTCCTATGCTAAGCAGCTTTGGAGGGGCAGCCACATGAGCCAGGGATTTCTCTGCGTCTGTCCTCTCATCTCAGATGAGGTGAGCAGGCAAGCTCTGTGATTCTCCAACCTGACTGGACATCAAGGTCGCCTGAGACTAGTTGATGACACAGCTTCCTGGGCCCCACCCCCATGCTACTGAACCAGACCCTGAAGGTTTGGCTCCAGGAATCTGCATTTCTAGAAGCCCATGTTGTGATTCTGATGTAGCCAGTCTGGCCTTCCAAAACCTCTAGGTGATATTTGAAGCAAGTCTCTGAGGCAAGATGCTTCTCTTCCCTTCAGGGCCTGAGATGGTGTCCTCCAGGGAGCCTGCAGTTGCTGTGCGCCCACTGTCCTGCCATTCTCAGTGGGGATCCAGGGAAAAGCATGATTTGGCCAGTGTGGCTTCTACAGCCTTCAGCATGGTTAACACACGATTTAATTTCATTAGCCCACCCAGCAAACCCTCCCTTATCACTGATTTTTTTTTTAGGGAAATCAAGAGTCTGGGAAGTTTGTAATGTGCCAGGTCATACAGCTTGTAAGGACCAGGCCAAGGTTAAAATCCAAATATTTTCACCTTCAAACATGCCCTCTTCTCACTGAATCAGGAAAGAACTTGGCAGTGAGTACGGAGCAGAAGTGGCACTAGAGGGAAACCCAGTGGAATCGGGAAGGTTTTCATTCAGTGAAGGCCAGTCTGATGGGTGACCTATAGTGCTGCCCACATACTTGCATGGGCATTGGTGCGCAGGCGGCTGGTCCTCAGGGGTGGTATGTGCACATAGGAGATGCCTGTCCTTTCTGACACTGTAACCTCTACGCTCAGCCTCTTCACCAACTGGCCGGGCCTCAGGCTCACCACCAGCTGGTAGTGGCCCTGGTGACGCTGAAGCAGTTCCTCATAGGCCAGGGAAAAAGTCACCTCTGTGCCTGCTGCCAGGCTGGTGGAGATGCGGAACTTCTCTGATTCCCGGTCCCTAGGCAGGAAAAGGAGGAGGGTGGGAAGAGAAAGGGATCTTCTGAGGAGTACAGGGGCTGTTAGATGACCTAGATTTGCTCCCCCCAACCCTGGTCCCAGCAGACCTGACTAGGCTTCTGGTTCAACTGAGTCACTGGCCATCGTCCGTCATCCATGCATCCACTTATCAATCTCTCTCTCCCTCCCTCATTCAGCCTCCTAAATATTCTGCTTGCTAAATTATCTCACAGGTGGTCCACCCTCAAGGGAACTTAGTCCATGAAGATCTGAATATAGAACAGACCAACTAGGGTCTAATGATTCATTTTACAAAAGAGTTTTCAATTTACATACAATGCCTCATCCCCTTCAAATAGACCCTCCCACTATCCCCTCCCCTATGCTTTTGAAGGAGCTTGTTTATATGGCAGTAACTCAGTTTGCTGGAGCCAAAGCTAAAGTTTTCGCTCCATGAAACTCTCTTGGAAGCTGGGAGGGAACACTGAAGGAAGACAATACATTTCTGCCTGCTGAATGGAACTCAGGAAACAAAATTCAATTTAGAAAAATCTCACTTGCATATAACCTTCCCGGAAGGTGCCAATTCTTAAATAAGCCACAATCTGCTGACAGTAGAAAAGTGGAAATGGGGAAATAAATTTCCATTTATTGAACACCCACCCTGTTACAGGCTTTGATATTCATTAACTCACATATTCTTCACATGATCCTATGAAGTAGAGGTCATGTCCCCACTCTGCAGAGATGGAGACTGAGGACCAGAGAGAACGTGCATCTCCCCTTATCACACAGCTAAGATTATTAAGTCATGTTTTGGACTGGATGGGGCCTTACCTGATGCCTACGTGAGCAGCTGTCTTTCCTTGCTGATGGGCTTCTTCATAGATTTTCTTTGCCTGGTGCTTCTCTTTGACTTCTGCAATGTAGACTTTATTGTTGATGGTCCTAATGGGGCAGGAAAGAGGAGGGACAGCAGAGACAGAGAAAATAAAGAGTTGGTCAGAGGCAGAGAAAGAGACACATGAGGTAGAAAGAGGAGGAGGATAGAGACAGGGAAAGAGAAAGAACAACACAGTGCCATAAAGCCCCAGTGTGAGTGGCAAGAAGAGAAGAAGAGGAAAGGAGAGGGAGATACAGAGTGAAGTAGTTATCATTATCTCCATTTGTCATATGGGGAAATAGAGGCCACACAGCATATGGTGGATCTGGTATTAGAGTTTTGTGTTTCCCAAAGTGTTGAATAAATTCTACCTTTTGGCACACAACATAATTTTAGGTATGATATAATCGAATATTTTTGTTATAATTGTTATGCATTTACAGTAATGTTTATTAAAATACAACTAGCACATTAAACCCATGATCTCATAGATATTATTGCTCAGAATAAGACTAACTCAGATCATCTCAGAAAGTATAACTGTTGAAAAAATATATTGGGTAAATAATATGGCCATATTAATATAAAAATATATTAAGTAAATACTATGGGTGGTAAAAGTGGTAAAAATTGTGAAAGAAGTGTGCAAATTGTTGCAAAGGCTTCAGGGTCTGACTAGGGAGGAGGACTTGTCCTCAGGGAGCTCAGAGACTGATGAGTTACAAGCAGACTTGCTTACCCCCATTTTCCTCATTTCTCGAAGGAAGGTAATAAAGGGAAAAGAAGCTCAAAGAAGGGAGAGAACATTTTTGGCCAAGTCTTCAGGAAAGGGTCCTAGAGAAGGTGGCCTTGAAGCTAGGCCTGAAAGACAGGGAGGATATGGATAAATAATCTTCACTGGCCATGCCTTCTCAGTTTCCTCTGTTGGCTCGTTCTCTTCCTAACCTCTAAACCTTTGGAACACTCCAAGGCTCTGCTGTCAACCTTTTATCCTCTCCCCTCCCTCCCTCTCCCCTTCTGTCCTCTATTCTTTCTACATTGGCTCTCTAGGAGATGTCATTTAGCACCATGGCCTTAAATACCATTTATATACAGATGACTCCCAAATCTGTATCTCCAGTGTGGACTTGTGCCCTGAACTCCAGACCCATACATGCAATTTCTTACTTGACATCTCCACTAGAATGTTCCATAGACACCTCAAGCTGAACATATCCAAAACTGAGCTCCTGATAACTCTCCCCTCCAAAATCTGCTCCTCCTCTGGTATCTTTGTTTCAGGACATAGTTGCTCAGCTAAAAATCTTAGAGTCATGTTGGATTCTCCTCTTTGTTTCACAATCCACATCCAATCCATCAGAGATTTTCAACTCCATCTTTAGAAGACATCCACAATCTGTCTGACTTCTTACCACTTTATTTGCTGCTGTACCCCTGGTGCCTGGAATATGGCTTGGAACAGAGGAGGTGCTCAACAATTATTTGTGGAGTGGACATCCTGGACAGACAGCAAGAAAACACAGAAAGTGTTTCAGGGGACAGCAAGTAGTTAAATTTGGCTGGAGTGGAGGGGCAGGAAAGGGAAGTATGGAGAGAAAGTTGGAGTGGTTGAGTGGGCCTAGAGAATAGGGGGCTTTGAACACAAGACTCAATGAGCTCACACAGCAGCAAAGACTTTTTGCCATGAAGAATGGAGAGTCTTGGACAAATCTTGAAAAGGGGAGAGATGGCTCAGAGCTGGCCTTTGAGGAGTGATAGTTGGGTGTCCTAGAGAAAGTTAGTGCAACTCTGTAGGAGGCGAGTACAACGGTTTCCATTTTATAAGTGGAGTAACTGAGGCACAGGTATCAGTAAAGTTGCTTGACCAAGGCAGCAGCTTCCAGAAACACTGGGGGAGGATAGGCAGGTGGCAGAAGAGACCACTCAGGGAAGAAGTGTTTCTAGGCAACTGAAACAGAGTATTGCTGTGGCTGGGCTAGTGTGGGGGGTGGGCCGAGCTGGCACCTTCCCAAGGTCTCCTGGGGTGTGAGGGGGGTAGGGTGGAGCTGGTCTGGCAGCAGGACACTGGGGCCTCTGTGTGTGTGCTGCCTCCAGCCAGCATACTTTCCACAGAGTCTGCCCAAGAACATTTCCTCCAGCCTGCTTTGCTTAATTTTTTTAAAAAATTCTTTTGGTGTTTTTTTCAATTGAAGCAAAAATCGAAATTCTGCCTGACTACTTGGCTGTTACATCATTTGACTGCCAGCTTCTCTGGTTAGCCCCCCATACTCCAGACCCATGCCTGCTCTTTTCAGTCCTCGATTCACCTGGGTCCCAACATGCAATGATCTTGGTCCCTTCAAATCTTACCCATATGGAAATCCTGCTTTCAGGGAGCCCTCCTTGACTGCCTCAGCACTTCTCCCCCAAACTCCCTGACTCTGACTCCATACCAGTTCCCTCCTCTAACCCAATCCTTCTCCAGGGGAAGTGCTGGGAGGTTCTTGATGGCACAACCTAGGCCCACCCTAGGGCTGCATTTGAGGTTGTACAGATTATTGATGGCACAAGAACCTCCTCCCAACTAACAGGGACAAGCGGGGCTGAACAAGGGCGGATATTCTGCTTGTGCTGGGCTCACTAATCTGGTAAATCTGATAGTCCCTCTACCCAAATCCAGGGGCCTTTTTGTAATTCACACTAAAGTGTGATACTGGCTAATGAGGCCCCACTAAGCTTTCTCTTTATCTGCTCCAGCTCCCTTGTTTATCACCTCAACAGGGTACTATCATCTACCAGGTCTAATAAGCTGAAAAAAGGTAAACACCATCTATATTTACTTACTCTCCACTACAGTCAGGTTGTTTCTCCCTCGATGGTCTCTCACATCCACTACCACTGTCCTGCTCCCACCTTCAGCATCCCCTACGTGGATTCTGCCTCTGTTCGCCTACTCAGCTCTTGGCCACCTAGCTGGCCCCTCCAGTCCACTACCATTTCACAATCACCTCTCCTTGCTTAAAACCTTGCCATGTCTCCTTATTATGGCCCACGCTTATTTCTAAAGACGGGTGCACATGTCCCAGGGGATGCTGGAGACAAATCGAGAGGGAGTGGGAAAATAATATTCACACTCTATTTTAGGGCTTTTTCCTCATCTTTTAGGGATTAATATTTTATATGCTTCATAATATACCTAATATATTTGCTCAGCAGAATATTTATATAATGCGTAAATGAATAAGTATATATGTTTTGGGAGTATATGATCAAGTTTTTCCTGATAGGTGTGCAAACACATAAGATGGTTTGGAGACCATTAAGTGAGACCCAAGTAGGTGTTCTAACATTGGAAGTCCTCCACAACCTAGTCTTTCTCTGTCTCTTACATCTCATTTTTTTACCACTCTTCTACCTCTTGTCTGTCCCTGACAGTACAGCGACACGGAAGTACTTGCAGTTCCCCTAATTGAGGGAACATTTATGCCTTTATTCCTTTTTCCTGGATTCCTCCAGTCCTGCCCTCACCCTGGTTGCCTGGTGAAGATGTCTTATTTCAAGCCTCAGTTTAGGTGTTATCTCTCTGAGGTTTTTTCCACCAGCCTGGGAATAGGAAACGCACCATTGTCTTCTGATCCACTTCACCATTCTAACCATTCCACATTCAGACTTCTTTTTCTCCCCAGCATACTTTATTAAAGCAATCTACTCACTGCTCCCCAACCCAACGCTCTTTTTTAGAGACAGTCTCACTCTGTCACCCAGGCTGGAGTACAGATATCAAAGTGCACTGCAGCCTCAACCTCCCATGTTCAAGCAATCCTCCTGCCTCAGCCTTCTGAGTAGCTGAGACTATAGGCATGCGCCACCATGCCCTGCTAATTTTTTTTTTTTTCTAGAGATGGGTTCTTGCTATATTGCCCAGGGTAGTCTTGAACTCCTGGCTTCAAGCAATCCTCCCACTTCAGCCTCCCGAAGCTCTGGGATTACAAGTGTGAGTCACTGTGCTGGGCCAGTTTCCTTTTTAATATCCCCCCTTAAACTGTGAACTCTTTGAGACTAGGGACTATATGCAGTTCACCTTCCTTTTTCTGTTGGACTCAGCACAGTGTAAGTCACACAGTCAGCACCAGGAAATGTTTGTTTAAAAAGCAATAAAGCTAATATTATCAACTACTTAATATGTGCCTGGAGCTAATTTTAGCATACGTTTCCACGTATATTAATTCATTTAATCCTTGAAAGTGGGTTCTGGCCGGGTGCAGTGGCTCACGTTGGCAATCCCAGCACTTTGGGAGGCTGAGGTGGGTGGATCACAAAGTCAGAGATTGAGACCATCCTGGCTAACACGATGAAACCCGTCCCTACTAAAAGTACAAAAAATTAGCCGAGCGTAGTGGCATGCGCTTGTAGTCCCAGCTACTCGGGAGGCTGAGGCAGGAGAATCACTTGAACCTGGGAGGCGGAGGTTGCAGTGAGCCAAGATTGCGCCACTGCACTGCAGCCTGGGCAATAGAGCGAGACTCCATGTTAAAAAAACAAACAAACAAACAAAAAACAAAAGGAAAAAAAGAAACTGTATTCTAATTTTATCCCCATTTTGTAGATGTGTAAAATGAGACTCCCAGAAATGAAGTAATTTGCCCTGGGTCCCAAACTGGCAGAGCCAGGATTCAGACTCAAGAAGTCTGATCTCAGAGTGCATTCTTTTTTTTTTTTTTTTTTTGAGGCGGAGTCTTCACTCTGTCCCCCAGGCTGGAGTGCAGTGGCACCATCTCGGCTCACTGCAAGCTCCGCCTCCCGGGTTCGCGCCATTCTCCTGCCTCAGCCTCCCGAGTAGCTGGGACTACAGGCGCCCACCACCGCGCCCGGCTAATTTTTTTTTTGTATTTTAGTAGAGACGGGGTTTCACCTTGTTAGCCAGGATGGTCTCGATCTCCTGACCTCGTGATCCGCCCGCCTCGGCCTCCCAAAGTGCAGGGATTACAGGCGTGAGCCACCGCGCCCGGCCCAGAGTGCATTCTTTTAATCACTATGCTCAGCTGACAGAATACGCACACGAATGAACAAATATATGCACAAATGAATGAAGTGGTGACTTTGGAAGCAGACTTACATAGTGAAATTGGAGATAAAGGCGAGATGAGGCAGATCCAGGTCAAAGATGGCTTCATGGGCTTCAGCATATGGATTAAACAGGACAGAGGTGACCAAGGTGTGGGCGTAGCGAGACACCACCGTGGAGTGCATGGAATAGCTTGTCATTAACAACTGAGAGAGAAGACAGGAGGAGGTGTTTTAGGTAGACTGTGTCTTCAGCCTAGATGGGCTAGTACTTGGGAACCCAAGATTCCTACACAGGACTCAAAGTATATAGGTGGATAAACTGAGGCCTAGAGAGGGAAAACAGCCTCTGTCATCCATTTGGTGGAACTGCCTGATTACTTCAGCAAGCTTTATCAAGTCTCAGAACCCAAGACTCACAGAAGATTAGAGATCAAGGGACCTCTCTGGACTTCTCTAACTTTGATGTGCACGTGAATCTCCTGGAAATCTTGTTAAAATGAAGATTCTGATTCAGCAAGACTGGGGTGAGGACTGAGATTTTATCTTTCTCAAAAGCTCCCACGGGATGATGCTGATGCTAGTCCACAGATTTCACTTTGAGTAGCAAGGCTTTAGAATATAGCAGAGCAGCCGCCATTCATTGAATCCTACTCTGTCCAAGGCACTGTGATAAATATTGATTTTTTTCTTCTTTAGGATCTCAGGTGTAAAGAGTCGCACTTATAAGAACAATCATGCACTGCAAGCATGGTAAGTATCTGGCATCCATGATGAGGGCACACAGCAAGTACAATATCTATCTTCTTCCTCTCCTTTCTTGAGGTAATGGTCCCTCTATCTACCCACACGTGATGCACAGCTAGTTCCTTCCCAGTATGGGACAGTGGGAAATGGGGACAATTTGAGATCAGACGGACCTAGGTTCAAATTCTGGTTCTGCCTCTTCCTGTATCTTAACTTTGGAACCTGTTTTCTCTTCTCTATAACGGGGATAATAATATAGCCCAGCTCACAGAGATGCTGTGAAGACTAAATGAAATAATAATTCTGGGACCCCTGGTGCAGCACCTGACATGTGCTTAGCAAATAGTACCTCTTTTCTCTGGCTCTAGCTTCTCAGTCATAGGACTGAAGAAACACACTGAATAACCTTCCCAAATTCCCCCCAAGAAGCTAATTTTATCACAAATCCCCAAGCTTTGTTCCCTCATCCCAGAACTGACCTTTGTGCTTGATGAAGCAGGGACAGGGGGTCCCTGGTATGTCAGTTCAAGAAGAATGGTCAGCAAAAAGCTGACACAGATGAGGTACCTCCACCCAGACATGATGCCACCTCTGGCCTAGATCTGTTGTTCACATCCAGAAGATCTGAGCCCGATCTCCAAACCCTTGCTCTTTTAAACCTCCAGGTATCCCTTCTCTTGAGAGGGAGGGACCATCCTGAAGGGTGGGGAAGGCTCTGAATGTGGCATTGAGGCTCACACAAGCCAGGATTGTCCAGGAGCTGGGGCTGGCATCTTGCCTGGAGAAGGGCCAGTTCCATGCTTCCTTTTTTTCCCTCATCCAGCTGTAAGATGAATGGAAACTAAACATACCAGAGCCCTGGGTCTGTCTGTTTGCTGTGTTGGCTCAGGGTGGGGTTTTTCTTTCCTATAAACATCCACAGGAGCCCAGTAACTGGGGCCAGAGAAAGGTCACTTAGCATTGATCATCTTAAAAAGGTAGCTGCGATGAGAGAGGGATTGGCAAGGCAAGCCCCCAATACTGGTCTTCCCTGGTATTGACTTTAGCCTAGTGCCTGGAGGGACTTACTCAGGATCCCATAACAATTTAGGGGTCCCACAGACATAATAAGACTTACAATCTCTAGAATAGCTAGAGGCCAAGACAGGCTGGAGCAGGACTGAGAAAGAATATAACACAGTGGTTTCAAAACAGGCTTTGGACTCAGACCACCTGGGTTTGAATCTCAGTTCTGCCACTTACTGACTGTATAATATTGAGCATGTTATTTAACCTCACTGTAGCTTCAGTTTCTTCATCTATAAAATAAGAATAGTAATAGCATCTACTTCATAAAGTTCTTATGAAGGTTGAGTTTGTACTTTTAGAATGCTTGGCACATGGTAAGTGATCAGTAAATAGCTGCTAGGAGGAGGGCAGGATGAGGCATGACAGAGTTCAAAAGTGTGGAAACCTCCCTGCCCTCGGAGATCTGAGTGGAGGGAGAAAGGAGGAACTGAGGTGCTCTGGACTCAGGATCTGCAGGTCCTGTGGAGGGTAGGGGTGAGAAATGGGGCTGAGAAAAAGGAAAGTACTTGAAGGTCTACACAAGGACTATCAGCCTCAGTCAGAATCCTGCCACTCTGGCCCTCCCGCCTCCACCCATCCATACAGGGAGCACGGACAACTCCAGTACTTACTCTCGGGGGCAAAATATCTGACGACATTTTACAAACTACCCCAGGAACACTCAGATTTGTCCTAGGCCATTTGGCATCACAACAAAGTCTTCTCATTCTGGCACCTGTGGGTCCCCAAACCTGTCGGTTGCTACCTCCCACAAGTCCACACCAAGTTTCCTCTCAGGATTTCCTCATGAGGGAGAGCCTTAGCTAGAGAACAGGTCTGCTAGAGAACAGCTCTTAGCTAGAGAACAGCTCTGCAACAGAGAAAACTCCCATCAACTGCCCAGTCCTTTTCTCTTAAATATGAATGAGTAGCCAAGGAGCCTCAAGCAAATTAAGGAAGCCTGTAGCATGAAAGCAAAATACTAAAAGAAACAAATAGAACAACTGACCCTAGAGCAGTTTGAGGATCTGGGAAACAAAAGAGAACTTCAGGGGAAAAATTGATGCTATTCTCAGTAAGATTCAAGAAGATACAACATGCATAAAACAAGAACTAGATGCCATAAAACAGGAACAATCAGAGAAAACAGAGATTCCTTAGAAATTAAAAATAAGTTACTGAAGTAATAAATTTCCCAGGACCAGGAAATGAGGAAATCTCCCAGAATGTAGGGCAAAAAAGCCAAGGCAACAGAAAATGTGAGAGAAAATTTAAGAGAGATGGATTAATCTAGCAAATTAAACATTTGAATAATAGGAATAATTTTGTTTTCTAGACAGAGAAAACAAAACAATGAAGGAAACTTTAATGAAAATGTATTAGGCCAGATGTGGTGGCTCACATCTGTAATCCCAGCACTTTGGGAGGTTGAGGCGGGAGGATTGCTTGAGGCCAGGAGTTTTGAGATCAGGCTGGCTAACATAGTGAGACTCTGACTCTACAAAAAACAAAAAACAAAAAACAAACAAACAAACAAACAAACAAAAAAGGTGAAAAGAAATAGCCAGTCGTGATGGCTCTCATCTGTAAATCCCAGCTGCTTGGAAAGCAGAGGCGGGAGGATTGCTTGAGCCCAGGAGTTCAAGGTTACAGTGAGCCATGATTGTGCCACTATACTCCAGCTTGGGAGACAGAGTGAGACCCTGTCTCAAAAAATAGATATATTAGAAGTTACAATAATTTCCTACACCTGAAGAAGGATCTCCACACAGGTGCCCAGAACAGCAAATCCAGGAAGCAGTGAATCCAATTCAAGCAAAGACTGCAGCAGCCTCCTTACTGGTCCTCCTCCTTCAGCCTTCATCCTCCCCTTTTCTGCCTCCCACCAGTATGTTTTTACAACAACCAGAGGGATCCTTTTGAAACCCAAGTCAGATCCTGTCCCCTTTCTGCTTAAAACTCTCCTGTGGATCCCACCTGTGGCTTACATGGTCCTATGTGAGAGGGGTCAGTGAGGCAAGCCCTCATTACCCATTTGACCCCATTTCCTATTACTTCCCTTCCTGCCTTCCTCCATCACTCTAGCAACTCTGGCCATTATGTTCTTAAAAAATGCCAGACATGGGGAAAAAAATGCCAGGCATGATCCTGTTCCATGGCCTTTGCAATGACTGTTTTTTGTGCTTGGAATGTTTTCTCACCAAGCATCCACTTGGTTAGTTCTCTCACCTTATGCAAGTCTTTGCCCACATGCTACCTTTTCAGTGAGTATTTCCCTGACCAACCTATTGACTTATTTTTAAATTTTTTTGTTATTGATACATAATATTTGTACAAATTCATGGGATACATCGATATTTCGTTACATGCATAGAATGTGTAATAATCAAGTCAGGGTATTTAGGGTGTCCGTTGCCTTGAGTATTTATCATTTCTATGTGTTGGGAACATTTCAACTTATCTTTTCTAGCTATTTTGAAATATACAACACATTGTTATGACCAGCCTACTTAAAACTGAGATTTTTCTCCATAGCACTTACAACACATTTTAATTTGAATACATTTTACTGATTTATCTTATTATCTTTTCTCTCTCCCTTACTAGAATCAGCTCCATGGGGGCCAAGGATTGCTATCTGTCTTCTTCACTGCCCTAGCCTAATCTCCCAGAACAGTACCTGGCACATGGTAGATACTCAAAAAATACTTGTTGAATGAGTGAATACAAAAAAATTCAAGGAAAAAAGGAAGGCTTTTAGAAAGTGTGTGTGTGTGTGTGTGTGTGTGTGATTATTCAAGAAAGTCTTGGCCAAATACAAAGCAAAATAAAATGTAATATGATTATGAGCAGCTGATAAGAGTAAAAGAAAGATTCCATTTGACTTCGATGCTAGAAACATTCTCCTCTGAGAGGCCCAAAGATTGTGACCATGAACTTGAAGAGAAGGAAGTGTATTCCAGGCTCACTGCTTGGCTAGATTTTGAAAAATATTTACATAGCCATGATAATGTGAATGCTGTTTATTGGGTTTCAGGTCATAGAGTCAACCTGGAGAGACAAAGCAGGGAAGATCTGATTGTGGCTGTAGAACAGAATGTAAATGTTAATAGCCAGGGCAATGTAAAAGGAAAGATAAAACTGACAATGTGGGACATTGAATGGGCAGGGGGAGGGTTGTAGCTACAATATCCTTGTCTTAAAAAGTGGGGAGTCAAAATTGTCTGTCAGAAATGGATGGAATACAAATAGAGGTCTGAGTATATCTTTTTCAAGTTACAAAATTAACCAAAAACAAAAAAGGAACATCAGTGTTAACCATTGCAGGGGAGTAGAGGGAAAAGTGAGGCACTGTACATAAACAAAATCCTTATTGCCATCTCTGGGATATTGTCTAATTTTTTTTTAAAGAACCATTACATACACATTATCTAGAGTTGTAAAGGGAACCAACAGTAGAGCTAAAACTAAAAACTGTTAAAGGTTGGCTTTGAAGGGGTGGGATGGAGATGGGGAGGGTTGAGGCAGGGGACTATTAGTTTTTGTCATATGATCTTCTGTCCTATTTCATTTGTTGTCATGTACAAGCATGGAATTCATAAAAATCAAATGTTAAAAACTGCATGTTGATCTCATAACAATGAAATAATTATATTTTCTATGACACCTTATGACAATATCTAAATGGGCATATGGATATTCAGTGAGATGTGCCTCCACAGATGAAAAACATACTATAATGTGCCTAGCATATGTCTGTGAAGAGTGTTGGAAAGGGTATTCTGGGACTTAAATCATTGGACAAAGTATAGTGTAGTTAAGGCTTTGGTATTTGATATTCCACTGACTTGGGTTCAAGTCCTCTCTGTGCCACTCATTGGTCGCCTTGCCTTGGGCAGTTTACTTCTCTCACTTTTAATATTGCCATCTGTGAAATGGGGCTAATGTTCACACAGTATAAAAATAAACCCCTTAAGAGTAAGGGCCACCTCTGTAGAGGTGTCTAATACATAGTTGGTGCTCATTTTCTGTTGAATGGCCTAATCATAGCTCACAAGCTTGTGCTGAGGAAGGACTCAATATACAGAGAATAGGGGAGAATGAGGGTTAGTCCAAAAGTAGGTAGCAGGTTTCCTCATCTATGGGAAATTTGTCTTTTGTTAAACAAAATGTCATTTTTGCTGTGGAAAGGTAGCCCTTAGGGCTTAGAGTGAAACGAAGTTAACTAAATTGCCCTACATATAAAAGGGGAAAAATGAGATTTCACCAGCAGCTCAAGAAAGAAGACATGGCCAGGTACGGTGGCTCATGCCTGTAATCCCAACAATTTGGGAGGCTGAGGCGGGCGAATCACTTGAGCCCAAGAATTTGGGACTAGCCCACGCAACATGGTGAAACCCTGTCTCTACCAAAAATACAAACAAACAAACAAACAAACAAAGAACCTAAAAATTAGTAGGGCATGGTGGCATGTGCCTGTAGTCCCAGCTACTTCTGGAGGCTGAGGTGGGAGGATCACTTGAGCCCAGGAGGTGGAGGTTGCAGTGAGCCAGGATCACACCACTGCACTTCAACCAGGGTGACAGAGTGAGACCCTGGGGAAGGTGGGGGGAAGAGAGAGAGAGAGAGAGAGGACATAGGAGCCTGGAAATGGAAAGGAGAGAAGTTGCCAGCCTGTTGGGGGACAGAAAGGGTCCAACAGGGGTGGGGCACGGGGCCTAGGAGAAGGAACAATTATTAGGCCTTTCCCAATGGTAGGAATGAATGGCTATGGAACTCTGAAGAACAAGAAAGTTCGATGTCCAATTTAAAGTTGATTTCTATGCTGAGCTGCATGGTTTAAATGACTAAAGAAGTGATGGGCAGCCTTAAAAGGAAACCTTTGCTACCCTCTCCCAAATTTTCCAAAATTCAGAGATATGGATTCTGTATAGTTTGGGAGAAGGTAAATGTGCTAGGATAGGATTGGTGGTGGGGATATTCTGGGCTTTCCATTTGAGCTTAGGAATCTGGAGTCTTGGATGCCTGTGGGATTAGACAGTTCCGTCTCGACATTCCGCATTAAGCAATCCTTAGCCTGCCTTTCCTTATCTCCAGAACAGAGCTGCCTGATAACAGCCTTTCATCTTTCCTCTTAGTTGATATGTAGGATCTATATGATCTCAGATATTTCTATACTGATCTATGGGTGCTAGAAATGGGCCTGAGACCCAGTGACCTAGGTTCTTCAGAGTTTATGGGTGGATGATGAAGATCAAGATTCCAAGAGTTCACAAGGAGAAGGTGGGAGGAAATCTCTCTGGTCAAAGGGTAAAGATTATGAACTAATTTGTCTTTTCTCCCCTGATGAGGTTGCCTCCTGCCCTCTGATCCCCAGGTCATAAGATAAGGGTGTTAATGGTATTATGTTATGAAGGTGGTGGAATTGAGAGGGGTCTGGGGAAGTTTGGGTTTGACAATCTTTGGGAATGCCTCTCTGATAGATTTGGACTGAGATTTTTCCTGACTTCCTGAATCCAATAATATCTCCTAAGGTTCTGACTCTGTATTCCTTTAAGTTACCCCAGGATCCCAAAGACCACAAGTGGGACCGAAAACATTGTGAAACTTAAAATGTTGGAGGTTGTAACCTAGCGTAGATATACCAGAAGTGTAGTTGTAACAGAGGGTCTTCCCCATGGGGACAAAATTGCTTAACAAAGGCTGCTAGGCAAGAGAAGGCAGGGCATATCTGGTAATAGTGAAGTGTTCTGTTTAGGTGGAATATAGGCAACTATATCTAGTACTTTCAGAAAAACAGCAGGAAAAAGGCTGGAAACTCAGTCAGGGCTGGATTTTGGGAGAGCCTTGAAATCAAACTCAAGCGTTTCTTGGGAAAGCATTCCATACCCATTGTCATGAATACCTCACCTGCTATTCATATCTCAACTCACTGTAATCAGGAAACTGCTGCATGGAATAGACTCTGAAATAACAATGGCTTAAATAAGACATATATCTATTTGCCTCACCTAAAAGAAACCCAGAGGTAGGCAGTTCACGTTGGCTTCATGAAATTGTTATGGATCCAGGTTCTTTTTAGTTTATTAACCCAGTATCTTTAGAGTGTGACCCTAGTCCTCATGGCCTTTATTCTGGGAGGCTATGTATCTAGCTAAAAATCAGATGGCTTATTACTAAGGAAGAAGAAGAGCATGGATATCAGGGTAAGCAATTAGCAATCTATGCCACAAACATGTGCACTGAAGCTATTCCTTCCAAGGTCACCAGAGACCACCACTTGATCGTCAAAATCCCCAGACATTTTTTCAGGTCTTACTTTTCTTGATTCTTGGCAACATTCATCACTATTGACCTTGACTCCTCCCTCCTTTTGAAACAATCTCTTTCCTTACTTTTGTGACACTCCTTTCTCCGTTTTTTTTTTTTTTTTTTAATGGTGTCTTGCTCTATCACCCAGGCTGGAGTGCAATGGCACAATCTCGGCTCACTGCAACCTCTATCTCCCAGGTTCAAGCGATTCTCCTGCCTCAGCTTCCCGAGTAGTTGAGACTACAGGTGTGCTCCCCCACACCCAGCTAATTTTTTGTGTTTTTAGTTGAGATGGGGTTTCACCATGTTGACCAGGCTGGTCTTGAACTCCTGACCTCAGGTGATCTTCCCACCTTGGCCTCCCAAAGTGCTGGGATTACAGGTGTGAGCCACCACGCCCAGCCCTCTCCTGTTTTTCTCTGTGCCTTTTTGGTCACTCCTTATCAATCTCTTTCATAAGTTCCTTTTCCTCCACCTATACCAAAGGTGCTTTTGGGCTGCAGGGCTCTTCCGTGGGCCCATGTCTCTTCTAGCACTGTGCATTCACCAGGGTGCTGTTGCCCTTTCTCATGAATTAAAGAACTATTTATGTACTGATGACTCCTAGATCTATAGCCTCAGCCTAGACCACTTCTCTGAGCTTCAGACATGTATATTCAACTGCCTGTGGTACATTTCCATATGGACATGCCACAGGTGCCTTAAAAGCAATGTTCAGTTCTCCTCTAACCTGCTCCTCAAACCCGCTCTTCCTTCAGTATTCCTGATCTCAGTGAGAGGAGTTACCATTCACACAATCTCTCAAATCAGATCGCCAAGAGTTCCCTTTGACACTCTACTCGTCTTCAGTTACTCAAGTCCAATTACTTTTTACTTCTTTACTATCTCCTCGATTCAATCACTTCTCACTACCTGCCACCACTCTAGGTCAAAGCACAATCATTGCTTACCTAGATGACTACAAAAGGCATAAGTACTCTCCCTGTTTCCAAGACAACACCTATTCCATACTCCATATAGCAGCTAGGTGTTCTTTCTAAAACACAAACCTATGCTGTATCCTTGCCTAGAATCCTTTAATAACTCCTGGGTGCTCTCAGGATCAAGACCAAAGTCCTTATCTTGGCATTCAAAACTTGCCAACTTGCCACGATTTGGAAGGGATTGGGAATTTGAGATGCCAGAAATAGAAGAAAAGGAGGCGCTATGTCTAGTGTGGATAAGGGAGAAAATCTGGGAGGCAAGAACATGGTGAACTGATATCACACACTTGGAGAAAGCAACAATTCAGAGAAAGAGAAAAGACAGGAAAACAGAAGCCTGCCTTGAATATGCAAGAAATTTGTGTGTGTGTCTATCTTGAATTATCCATAGAACATAGGGATTCATGATATGTTATTTACACAGTAAAAGGTGACCACATAAAGCAGGAGACTTGTGTCCATTTGAATTACATTTATATGTGGAAAGGCATTGAATATTATTTCCACAACTAACCGTTGTGCTGAATTTTATTATGGTTTCTAATCACTTTTTAGTTGATGCTCTTGGGTTTTCCAGGTCTGCATTTATATATCCAGTAATTAATGATGATTTATCTACTTCCTATTATTTTACATCTTATTTTGTTCTCTTGAATAGATCCAATTGCTTATGTGAATTTATTATGTGATAGAGGTGCCATTTCAAAGCAGAGAGGGAAAAGATGGATTAGTTTGCACATGATGTAGGGGTAAGAGACTATGATTTTGGAGAGTAATCAAGCTGAATCCGTATAGAAAATAAATTTTGAAATGATCAAACATCTAAATGTAAATAATAAAGCCACAAAAGTGCTTCAAGAAAAAAAAAAACAGGGATTGTTATAGGAACATGAAAAGCATCTTTAAGCAAGCAGCAGGATCCAGTTGTGATGAAGGAAAAATGGATATATTTGACTACATAATAATTAAACATTTTTGTTTGGCAAAAATTATCATAAATAACATGAAAAATATTTGTAATATGTGACACGTACACGAGAGACATTGTTGGTGGGAACGTTATTCCATGTACTTTTTAGGAGTAAGTTGACAAATTTTGTATCTTTTGTTATCAAAATGGAAGACTTTTTTGTAGCATTTGAGCTAGCAAAAAATACCCTAAATAAAAAAAATGGGCCGCAAACAATCTAAATGTACATGTGTACTGGACTGGTTCAATAAATTATGGGACATCTATACAAGAAAAGATCATGCAACTGTTTAGAAAAATGTGCACTAACGGAAAGATTTTTTATATATAACTGGAAAAAAACAGGTCGCAGAACAGAAGGTATGTATAGTGTACCATTTGTCGGAGAGAGAACCTGAATAATTAGTATACGAATAGAAAAAAAATCTGGATAGCAAAATGTTAATAGTGGTTATTTCTGGAAGATAAGAGTGGCCTTTCATTGGTATGTTATATATTACTGCATTGTTTTAATTTTTACAACAACAACAACAACAAAACAACAACATATTACCTTTGTAATAAGAAAAAATGAAGATATAAAAATAAATTCAATGAATGACTTTCTTTCGGGGGCGGTTTGGGTTGGAAGAGTTTCAGACTGAGCCTGGTACAGTGGCATAAACATGGGCTTTGGCGTCAGACAGCCCTGAGCAGGGCCCCATTGCCCCACCCCCGAGGAAGGCGAGGGGGGGTGGCAGGGGGCTGCGGAAAGGGGCTGGGCTGGGTTGGGCTGTCTGCAGCTCTAGTCCAGGAGGCTGAGACTTCGAGAGGGACTTAGAGAAGGCAGACGCATCCCGAACTCGCTGGAGGACAAGGTGAGGTGCGTTGAGACTGGGGTTTTATGGAGGTCATACAGTGGTTCCAGACCCCTCGAACCCATAGCCAGGCAGATGAGCAATTCTTACTGCACCACTGCAGCTGAAGCAGAGGTGACCTGGAGTGGTGTGTAGGCAATGAGGACGACTGAGAAAGTGGTAGGCTGTATAGACTGGGAGCAGAGACGAGCGGAGGAGGAGGGGAGAAAAACGGGGAACCAGGAATGTTGGGAGGGGGACGAGGAATACAAGGAGGGAGGGGAACACTAAGGGGGAGTGATCCAGAGAAGAGAATGGGGATGCAGAGAGGGGTTAAGGAATACTGAGGGGCAGGGTGTGCAATCGTAACACGGAGGAGGATGTAAGGAATGGGAAGAGGGAATTCTGGAGTAAATAGAAAATGTGAGGTGGGAATAGGGAGTAAGGAGCCAGGCTAAGGGAATACGGAGGGGGGCATAAGGAATGAGGAGCAGGGAGCGGGGGAGGGGCAGACAGGCTGGGACGGAGGCCCCCTAGGGAGGCGGAAAGGGGCGGGACCACTTCCGGCCTAGAGAAGGGAGGGCAGTGTCTGAGTTTCGGAGGGGCTTGGAGTGAGTGGACGTTCTCGGGAATTGTAGGAGGACGAGGTGAGCAGCCGGGCGGGCTTTTGGATGAGAGCCCCGCTAGGGGTCGGCCGCACCCTCTGGGATCTGGAGAAAACCTGTCATGAGGATCGGATCGTACCGGATCCATCCGGCTGGGAAGGGAGGGGACTGGACCCGGTTTGACCGGGCCCAAGATGGAATCACTAGCTCAATATTTATTTGAGGAGGGGGTGTAATAGGGAAGGGGCGGAACCAAGATGCGCCTGTTTGGAGGGGGGCGTGTTAGGAAGAAGGGCGGGGCCAAGAGACACTGGACTCGGTAGGGCGTGAGTAGGGGAGGGGCCGGGCCCACCAGACACTGCGACAATTTTGGAGGAAGGCTTCTTGGGCAGGGGGCGGGACCGAATGGTACTGCGGACCTGGAGAGGGGCGTGTGTCGGGGCAGAGTGCCAGACTGAGACCACGATCATTGCGCATGCGCACTATGTGTCGCTGAAAGGGGCGTGTTGAGAAGGGCCAGCACTGAGACGAGCCAGCTGCTGAATGCGCATGTGCACGGTGGACATCAAAGAAAGGGCTCGTGCTGGGAAAGCGGGCGGGGCTGAGAACGGCCCTGCAGCCGACGCGCATGCGCTCTATCGACCTGCGGCTGGGTGGGGGGTGCACTGGGAAAAGGGGCGGGGTCCTCAGAGCTGCCGCGCTGGCACATCTTCCTGGAGAAGGGGAGGGTGCGGCTGCAGAGAATTGAGACTTAGAAGCTTTGGATTCCTGTATCTGAGAACGGAGTCGTTGTGGGTGGTGGAGGGGGTTGGAATTGGGGACCTACGGAAGGTAAGGATCAGCCTCCAGGCACAACAGGGGAGAGGACGTTCAGTGGGCTTCAACTTGACCCAGGCCTTCTCCTCTTCAGGCTCAGCTCTTGCCAGGCCAAATTGAGACATGTCTGACACAAGCGAGAGTGGTGCGGGTCTAACTAGCTTCCAGGTAAGGCCTCTTTCTGTCCTCTCCCCAGCTGCTTTTCCTCTCCAGCCCTTGTTGCTGCCCCAAGTCCCTTGGCTCTTCCCCTCCCATCCTTGTCCTTCTCCACCTACTTTCCTGCCTGGGTGTCCCCCTGCCCAGTGGAGGGAGGGAGAGAAGGTGGGCGGGCCCCTCTTCTGCCTTCAGTTCTTGCTCAGAGGAAAGGGAGGCCTTGTTCGGCTGAGGTGGTCAGAGCACACCGCAGGTACGAGTACAGGTCAGAGAAGTGTGGCCTTGGAATTTTGGAACCATTTGCTTAGTTGGGGGTGGGGAGAAGGTCTGTGAACTTCCCTGCTTCCTCTTGCAGGCTGAAGCTTCAGAAAAGGACAGTAGCTCGATGATGCAGACTCTATTGACAGTGACCCAGAATGTGGAGGTCCCAGAGACACCGAAGGCCTCAAAGGCACCGGAGGTCTCAGAGGATGTGAAGGTCTCAAAAACCTCTGGGGTCTCAAAGGCCACAGAGGTCTCAAAGACCCCAGAGGCTCAGGAGGCACCTGCCACCCAGGCCTCATCTACTACTCAGCTGACTGATACCCAGGTTCTGGCAGCTGAAAACAAGAGTCTAGCAGCTGACACCAAGAAACAGAATGCTGACCCGCAGGCTGTGACAATGCCTGCCACCGAGACCAAAAAGGTCAGCTGTGTGGCTGATACGAAGGTCAATACTAAGGCCCAGGAGACTGAGGCTGCTGCCTCTCAGGCCCCAGCAGATGAACCTGAGCCTGAGAGTGCAGCTGCCCAGTCTCAGGAGAATCAGGATACTCGGCCCAAGGTCAAAGCCAAGAAAGCCCGAAAGGTAAGACCTCTGCAGTCACCACCCTTCGTTTTCTACTCCTCTCCTCTCAGTTGGTTCATTTGTTCTACAAACATTTAGAAAGATCCCTGTGCTCATCAGGGCTGTGGGGGGCACTGAAAGTAATGTGATGTAATTCTTGTCTTCAGAGAGCTTGCAGACTGATGGGGAGATGAGACAGGAATACACATAGCTGCAATCTGAATATAATGCAGTTTATATTTACATAGTAGCTGCCCTGTGTTAGGCCTTGAGCTAAGCACATTTATGCAGGTTATCTCATTAAATCCTGAAAGTAATTCTCATAGCCCCAATTTTATAGAGAAGGAAGCTGAGTTCCAGAGAGGTGAAGCAGTTTTTCTAGGGATGGTTCAAGCAGAGCCAGTAGTGGGCACAGAAAGAGAAGAAGACTCAGCCTCCGCCCACCCTTGGTTTGCTCCTGGCCTGCTAGGCAGATGAAACACTTGCTTGGAAGTCAGTGAGAAACAAACCCAGGGTTCAGCATAGCCAACATCTATTAAGTCAGGCTGTTACTACAGGGATGGGATTGGCGGGTGCTTCCTGGAAGAGATAGGGAGAGGAAAAGGACCACCTGTTTCATCTGGTGATGTTGAGCTTCTGTTGATGCAGGTGAAGCATCTGGATGGGGAAGAGGATGGCAGCAGTGATCAGAGTCAGGCTTCTGGAACCACAGGTGGCCGAAGGGTCTCAAAGGCCCTAATGGCCTCAATGGCCCGCAGGGCTTCAAGGGGTCCCATAGCTTTTTGGGCCCGCAGGGCATCAAGGACTCGGTTGGCTGCTTGGGCCCGGAGAGCCTTGCTCTCCCTGAGATCACCTAAAGCCCGTAGGGGCAAGGCTCGCCGTAGAGCTGCCAAGCTCCAGTCATCCCAAGAGCCTGAAGCACCACCACCTCGGGATGTGGCCCTTTTGCAAGGGAGGGTAAGAACTCTGTCCTTTTTACTCTGCCTTTTCTACTGCCTTGGCTGCCCTTTTCTTTGCCATCGTCTCAAGTTTTCAGCAAACTTGTTTTGGTCTTTCCATCTTTTTCTACTCTGCCAGGCAAATGATTTGGTGAAGTACCTTTTGGCTAAAGACCAGACGAAGATTCCCATCAAGCGCTCAGGTAAAGTCCTACCAATCCTCCCTCTACCCTGAGCTCTGCCCTCCATTGCCCTTGCATCATTGTGCTGGGGATATCTGCTGCTCTTATGCTTGTATCTCTGTCCTCCCAAAGTTCTAATTTGGCAGTGCTAGCATCTCTGTTGATAAGCGCAGAACCTGGTTATGCCACCCTTGGTGTGGTTGGCAAAGAGTCTATAGCTTGGGCATCAGGGCCACCTGGCATCTCTTCAGTCAGGTGCTTACACCACTTTCCCCTTGCAGACATGCTGAAGGACATCATCAAAGAATACACTGATGTGTACCCTGAAATCATTGAACGAGCAGGCTATTCCTTGGAGAAGGTGAAGGGACAGCCCTGGGGGATGGGCACAGTGGGGAAGCCTTGAATTGAACAAAAATGTGCAAGTTCCTTCTCAGGGGAACCAGAGAGACCTGCTAATCTAGCTCCATCACTATGCTGAGGGGCAGACAGTGGCCTAGGGAGGGGTGTAGATGAGCGATGGGTCACACAGCAAGTCAATGGTAAAAGTACAGTTAGGACCCAAGACACCCAACTTAGTCCTGGCTTCTGTCCACAGCTCATGCCATGTATTTCAGATTTCACCTCTCCCTTTCATTCCCCATTCTCTGTCTCCCTAGATTCCCACTCATCGCAAAGATGATGATGACAATAGTACATTTGCTGCATGTTTACTGGGTGCCAGGCACTTAGCTATGTACTTTGTGTGCATTATCTCACTGATTTCTCACACATGCAAAACTCCTCGGTACATAGGGAGCTGCAGCATGCCCCAGAAGCTGAATTTTGTCATCTCACAAGCTGTTCTTCCCATCCACAGGTATTTGGGATTCAATTGAAGGAAATTGATAAGAATGACCACTTGTACATTCTTCTCAGCACCTTAGAGCCCACTGATGCGGGCATACTGGGAACGTAAGCTGGGAAAGGGCTGAGGTGTGGGGGGCTTCTGCTTTGGCCATGTGCTGCTACCCCTTCTTTGTCCTACTTCCCCCATCCTCTTAGAGAGTCAGGAAAGGCAGGGACTCAAAAGCCCCGTCCCAGTTTCCATGCATAGTTGGAGCCCTGCTCACAGGAGTGATGCCTGATTATGATTGACTGAAGGGTGTAGGAGCCTGGGGTGGGACATTCCTGCTGTCAGCTTTGCTGTTTCTGTAGAAGCTTCCCAGGAAAGCAGGCCTGTCATTGCTTGCCTCTTCCTACTGGGTGCCTGGCCTGGCCTTGGCAGAGTGGTTCTCAAGGAGGGCTTCCTGGTGTGGGTGGATCAGGATGCATGAAGCGCAGGAGTGTCAGTGGGGCTGAAGGTTCTGGGAGAGAAAGAAGGGATTCACATGGACTGAGTGCTTGTGTTGTACCAGGTTGACAGCCATTCTTCCGTCTTCTTGGAAACCCAGGGAAGGGAGAATATGATTTTTCTATTTTACTGAATAGTAAACTGAGGCTTGCAAGTCTAAGTGCCTTGCCCAGGGTGGCATAGAGCTGGAAGCAGAGACTGGGCAGAATTCTGTATCTGAGGCATCTGGGAGAGGTTAGCCTAGTGAGCTGGCTGGTGTGTCTGTGGTGGCTGCTGGACGTAAACCTCTCTGTCCTGTTATTTCTCTAGGACTAAGGACTCACCCAAGCTGGGTCTGCTCATGGTGCTTCTTAGCATCATCTTCATGAATGGAAATCGGTCCAGTGAGGGTGAGTGGCTGGGCATGCAGCTGAATGGGTGGCCATGGTCTGGATTCCATGTGTTCAATTTCTGTCCCTGTCTCCTCTTGCCTCCCCTCGCAGCTGTCATCTGGGAGGTGCTGCGCAAGTTGGGGCTGCGCCCTGGGTATGATTGGGCTCTCTCAGCGCTTGCTGTCCGTGTTGTCCTTTGGCAAGAGAGGATGGTCCTAGGATTGCATCAGTCTGGTGGTCTGGTGGAGTGGGTGGGGTGCTGGACTGGGTAGAGGGCCCAGGGTTCTGACCTGGGTGGATGATGGGCAAATGGTCCTGAACTCTCTGCTCCCTCTGTCAGTGTCTCTTGGGCTTCTATGGAGCTTCCCTCTTGTGCTGGAAACCTCTTTTCTATCTTGGAAATGCCTCTGCCCACATCTGGGAAGTGTCACAACCTTGAGTGAATGTATTTGTTTATTTATTTTTCTTTTTCTTCTCTCAGGATACATCATTCACTCTTTGGGGACGTGAAGAAACTCATCACTGATGAGTTTGTGAAGCAGAAGTAAGTATCTGTCTGGTGTTCATGTGTTCCATGCATTTGGCCTATTTCAGAACTGAGTGATAAAGCCATGGTGCCTGCATGCATGTGTCTATGTGTGTATGTATTTGCATATTTGTGTGTATGCAGGTGGTGGATTATTCCTTGGGTGGTGATGGGAAACAGAAGCAGCACATGTTTCCTGATCTGTTACATATACCTCAACATTTGTCTTGAGACCAGTTCTGCAAGGGAGGGATTATCATTACCATCACTGTATGTATGCAGAAACTGAGGCTTAGAGAGACGAAGTCATTTGGTCAGGGATACACAGGTAGCAAGTAGAAGAGTTGTGTTTAGAACTTAGCTCCAAAGCCTTAGTTCTTTTTACTCTGCTAACTAGAGCTTCATAGAAATTAATTTCCATAAAGAAATGACATAGAATGGTAGCTTCAGGCAACCAGGTACCATGCTGGGGAGTTGACTTGTACATCTCATTTCATTTTCATAATTACCCTGCAGCTATCATCCCTTCCCCGTTTTACAGTTGGGAGACCTGGGGCTCCGAGAGAGGAGATCTGAGCATGGCCCACAACTGGTATGGGCCTGGAGTCCAGTCCTCTTGAATTTCTGGCCAAGGCTCACCTATCCTTGGTCCTTGGAGGACATGTGAGCACTCACACAGCCACACGCATGTGCACACAGAAACATACACACACACACAAAGGGTCAGGAATTCAACGTTTGTGAAGCATGCTGCTATTGGCGATTCTTCCTCTGTAGTCTTTCCGGTCATTTTCTGTGGTGGCCTTTCCGGGCTTGGCCAGTCTGAGGTCAAGACACTTGCAGTGGGGTGTGCTCAGAGCAGGGGGCCCAAAGAATGGCTCCTCTGTTTACAACACACCCAACAGGAGTCTGGGGTCATTGTGATGAGGGCCTCAAACTTGTGGCTTCCCTATGAACAAATGTCCCCCCACACCTTTGTGTGGCTTCTGGTCAAGACCAGTGGGACAGGGCTCAATATTGGAAGAAAGACTGCAGTAATTAGTGGATAATGTTGCCATCTGGAGCCTGTCCAGTCTATGCATGGGTAGGCCATGAATGGTCTTAGAAATAAAGGCTTTGAACCTCTCTTTCCAAGGTACCTGGACTATGCCAGAGTCCCCAATAGCAATCCCCCTGAATATGAGTTCTTCTGGGGCCTGCGCTCTTACTATGAGACCAGCAAGATGAAAGTCCTCAAGTTTGCCTGCAAGGTAATTGGAGAGCTGCCTGAGCTCGGCAAGTCAAGAGCATGGGGTGCCCCTGGCTGGGGCAGGCTGTGTGCAGAGCAGTCTGAAGTTCAAATCTGAATGTTTTGGTGCTTCTGTTAATTGTCAAAACACTGTAACAGGTACTTTATCTGAATCATTTAAGCCTTAAAACCTGATATGTCATTGCCCTGTTACAGATGAGATGAGAAAACTGAGGCCCAGAGAGGTTGGTAGGTGACATGTCCAAAGTCATGGAGCTAGTAAATGTCAGAGCAGGGATGGAATATTAGGTGCATAATTACTGGTAATACTGTATTATTACTCTTACCTTTTTACACTAAGCATGTAGCATAGCGCCTAGCATAAAGAGTAGATGCTTAATCCTCTTATGCTCCTTCTGATGGTTATTTACATAGTAATACTGTATTATTACTATGGCTTAATCCCTCTGTGGTCCTTCTGATGGTTATTTTTGTTTCAGGTACAAAAGAAGGATCCCAAGGAATGGGCAGCTCAGTACCGAGAGGCGATGGAAGCGGATTTGAAGGCTGCAGCTGAGGCTGCAGCTGAAGCCAAGGCGAGGGCTGAGATTAGAGCTCGAATGGGCATTGGGCTTGGCTCGGAGAATGCTGCCGGGCCCTGCAACTGGGATGAAGCTGATATTGGACCCTGGGCCAAAGCCCGGATCCAGGCGGGAGCAGAAGCTAAAGCCAAAGCCCAAGAGAGTGGCAGTGCCAGCTCCGGTGCCAGTACCAGTACCAATAACAGTGCCAGTGCCAGTGCCAGCACCAGTGGTGGCTTCAGTGCTGGTGCCAGCCTGACCGCCACTCTCACATTTGGGCTCTTCGCTGGCCTTGGTGGAGCTGGTGCCAGCACCAGTGGCAGCTCTGGTGCCTGTGGTTTCTCCTACAAGTGAGATTTCAGGTATCTGCCTTGGTTTCAGTGGGGACATCTGGGGCTTATGGGGCTGGGATGAGGAGCTGGATGATTCTAGGAAGGCGCAAGCTGGAGAATGATGTGGAGAGTGTGCCAAGACACTGCTTTTGGCATTTTATTCGTTCGTGTTTGCTGGATGTCAATTGACCCTTTTATTTTCTCTTACTTGTGTTTTCAGATATTGTTAATCCTGCCAGTCTTTCTCTTCAAGCCAGGGTGCATCCTCAGAAACCTACTCAACACAGCACTCTAGGCAGCCACTATCAATCAATTGAAGTTGACACTCTGCATTAAATCTATTTGCCATTTCTGAGTTTATCGCTTTTTTTGGTGGGCCGTCACATTTTGGTATCACATTTAAAAATGAATGAGTTGGGAAAGTTTCCACCTCAGTCTGTGTTTAGTTTGAGGTGATATTGTTGGATTCCCAGGAGTGAGATTAACACACCTTTCTGGGATAGATTGGGCCTCACGTCTAGCCTTCAGGGTGGTGGGATTTTAGTGGGGTGGAGTTAAAGAGATTGTAGTTACAGAGGACACACTTTGAAGGAGAGGCTTGAGGTCGGCAAGTCTGGTGCAGAAAGCATAGGTAGAGGAGACTGGACATCAAATATAGAATCTCTTTTTGAGAAATTTGAATGAGGAGAGAGAGAGGTACAGAGCTAAATGGAGATACAGGAACAAGGGAACATTTTCTTGGGGAAGGAGAGAGACTTGAGTAGGGAGGAGCCAATGGAGAGGAAGAAGTTGAAGGTTGACTTCTGCAGCCCAGTCCTGGAGGAGGTGAGAGGAGTTGGGTTGTGGGAAGGCCTGGGAGAAGGGACTACTCAGATAGGACTCAGGGAGGGGGACTGTGAGAGGATGTTGAGCAGTAGGGAGGCCCCAATAGAGGATGGAGCCCATGATTTTTGGGGAAACATAGCAAGGTGCTCAGTAATCTTGGTATGGGAACCATGAAGATGAGTGTTGGTTTATTCCAAGGTTTGGGTTCTGCTGTTTGGATCTGGAATAAGAACACTGGACCAGGGCAGTGACTGTATGAGTCTGTTCCTTCACCACTGTGTCCATGGTACCTGACATGTAGTAGTTGGACACAGAGTGGGGGAAGAAATGGACCATGAGATCCAGGCAGGCTTGGGGAGGAGAGATGAGGAGAGTGTGTGATAGATTGGGGGACAGTACAGGAGTCTGTGGATATCTCTGTGAGTGATGTGCATCTGACAGTGCAGAAGTCTCAGTGAAGTCCTCATTAGGAGTGCCTGCTATATGTCTGGCAGCATTCCAGGTATCTGGAAAGGGGTATTGAGAGAATAAGAAGTGTGATCTGGGGGACTAGTCAGACAATGGGATGATTGTATTTAGGAAGTCACAGCACAGAGAGCTCTGGGTGATGGTGAGGTTCAAGGGATGGGTAGTCGAAGGGTAGAGATGCTTCCTGCAGATGCGAAGTCAGTGGTCTGGGAGGCTAGGGTATTGGTTGGGTTATCCATGTGGACAGTGAAATCACCCAGATGGTGGCAGGAGGTGGGAGAGAGGGGAGCATTATGAGCCAGGTGCCAAAGTGCCCACATGTTGTTGAAGGTGGTGTCCTCTCAGCTACGCTGCTCACTAAGGGACAGGGCCCTCAGGCTATTACAGATCCACCTCCCTGTTTTTGAGGGGTACTGCCCTGGACCACCTTTCTCCCCACGAAGCCCTCACCATCTCCAATCCCCACATTACTGGGCTCCTAATCACTGGGACAATCTTGTGGACAATGAGGCCTCTGTAATGGCCACCTCTCCCCTCCTGTAGAATCTGTAAGCAATCTATTGCTTAGGGAACAGAATTTTAAAAAGAGAAACAGCCCCATCTGCAGCAAGACAGCTCCTTGCCTGTGGCTGTGAATTGAGACCTGCTGAAGTAATCTTCACTAGAAATAGAGGCTCTTCCATTGAAGACTAGGATATGGTCTCCTCAGGGCCTGGGTACTACCCGGGACAGGTAGACAAAGTCACAGGCAGCTTTGGCCTCCTAGGAAGGACTCTCAGTGGGTACTGTGTCTAGGGCCCTCTCAGATTCTCTGGTGATGTCCATCTGAAAATGGAAGGGATGGGGGATGATGGGGTGGTGAGGAACTCATGGACTGTGATGCTAATGAGTTCCAAGTGTTTGATAGAGTAAGTGTGAATCATAGTCAGGAAGAACTCTGTTCTTTCCTCTTGCCTTCCCTCCACAGGACACCGGGCTTGCAGAGCACCCACCTCTTCTTCCCTTCCCACAAAGCCTAGAATTTGACAGGAGAAGGGGTTGGCTCTTCTTCACTCCTCACTCCCTGTTCCTCAAGTGTCAGGACTGAAGGCAGGTGGGGCAGGGAAGGAGAGAGCAGGTCTGGCCCCAGGCAAGTAGGGGAGTGTTTGGAGCAGGGAGAGGGAGTGGCGGGGGAAATGAGGACAGACCGTTGTTCATGTTTTTGCCATCTTCATCAGCCTGGAGGCCATTACTGTGACGAATAAACTCCCACAATTTTCAGTTTTTTCTTCAGTATATTATTAAGTAAATTCCAAATTATTCTAGATTGTATCATGTATCTTCCCCTTGGCTAGTGGTGGACAGAGCCCCCTCAGCATCTTCTCCACCTATTTTTTTTTTTTATTATCACCCTCTAAGAAGCCTTTTTAGACATTTTTATCCTAATTGTCCTTCCCCATGTAGTTTTATTTACACAGATATACTGTAGATATCTATTTAATAACTATGTATATTTGTGCTTTATACGTAAAAAATAAACCTTACTCTTTTTATTCAGTACAGGGTTAATAATGAATAAAATATTTAAGTAAAAAGTTAAATGTGAAGGTAAATCGATGTTGAACTGGTGCATAACATCCATCCCTTCTACTATGATAATTTTGTTCATTGGCTCATTGAACAAGTACTGGGTGTCTGGAGAAGAGGCTGACAGATTTCCACGGGCTGCGTAATCATGCTCCTTTTGGTGAGCACTCACGTGGGACACAAATATCCCCACACAACCCATCCTGAGAGATCTGTCCACTTGCTCCTCATATATATGCAGGCAAAGCAATTAGAACTGTGCCTTGCACATAATGAGTATTTTATAATACTCATTATGTGTATTATAATACACATAATAAAGTATTTTATTACATGGTCATTATTGCTATCAATTCTCCAATCTTGTTCCTTCCCAGTCTCTGACTATCTGGCAGAAGCAATCTGTATTGATCAGTGCCCCTGGCCAGGTTGCTTTCTGGACAGAGATCAACCACATGCACAGCTGTTGAGTTTTGACTCCGAAGAGGATTTCCTTTTTTTTACTTCCTGTCAGGGTCGCACCTGAGTGGGGCTGTTGCACCACAGCTCAGCCTCCAGCTAGTTCCTGCTTACCATGCGTGTCATTCGCAAACCATGCTCCTGGGCTTTTTTCCTTCTTTGGGAAGCTGCCTGTTGGGAACTCCACACAAGGCCCTCGGTGTGAGCGGAGGGAGGGCAAGCCATGCGGCAGGAGAAGGTGTTATGGGGAGGGTGAGCCTCCCGTAACTCACTTGTGCCTGCAGGGCCTGCTCCGGTCTGATCTCCTGTGACCACTGCCCTTTGGTGACAAGCATTGTCATTGCCTGCCCGACTTTATGATTTGGTGGATAAGATGGCACAGGCCCAGGGTGGGCAGCTCAGGTTGCATGGTCACTTGGGGTCCCGTGGTTAAGTGCTCACACTCTACCAGGAGCCAGTAGTTCGACCTTGTTGTATTAATCATCAGGTGCCAAGTGCCGCTTCTCAAAAAGTGAGCGGTTATTTGATGAAGAGAGCATGGCTTTTGCTCCAAAATGCTAGAAGCTTGTGCTTCGATTCTCTGGATGGGGCTTGTCACAGGCTCCACACAGCATTCCGGTCTGTCAGATACTCAACGCATTCAGACATTTATTTGTTCCTTCAACTGTCATGTATAGTGACTGCAGGGTTCCACGTAGTGAGCACCCTGTGCTGGGTGCTGGCGTGTTCCTGTTCTCAAGACACGGCCAGTCCAGTGAGGGAAACACTGGCAGCACCGAGGGGAACCATAAAGGGCTGTGGGAGGCCAGAGGAACTGGTGATTCACTCCTCTGTGGTTAGGTGTGTTGTTAACCGCTGATGGCATGTGTTAGGAACATCTGCACAGGTGCATAGGTCCAGGCACACATTTCTGTATGCGGATATAGGCGTTTCATACATACATTTTATTATGGACATGAGTCAGCAGTCAGCGTGCTCTGGTGGAAGGAGCCCTTGACTGGGAGGTAGGAGCCGTAGGGTAAACTCCCCCAGCTCCCTTACATGGTCCCTTGTGCCCTCAGACATGGCCCTGCCCCTCTCTGGCCTCATATCCAAAGAGCATTGGCTCACCCGGCCTGCTCTCTGGGGGCCACACTTCAGATAGTGGGTGGGGAGCACCCAGTCCGAGGCCTGGTACACAGTGGGTGCTGCACAAGTGAGAGCTACCTCGACGGGGAGGTGCTTTGTAAACTGGGCCTGGTGCTCTGTGATGAATGTGAAGGTGGCACTGCCTGTGTGCATGCACACACACACAGGTTTGTGTGCAGGTAGGCATGCCCTGTGGAGACGGCCACGTGTCCAGCTGGGCTCCGAGCTGTGTGGGCAAGTCTGGGATGGCTCCAACTAAGATGGCCCTGGCTGCAGGGGCTGCCATGGACCAGGGTCATGCCTCTAGCGGCCTCTGACTCTGCTCTGGGGAGTGGGCCATGGGGGAGTCACAGGTCAGAGTCTACCTAAAGGGCAGCTGTCAGTCTAGAGATAACAGAAAGGGAGCCACAAGGAGGCAGCCATGGGGCAGCACCTTGCTTGGGGCACCCCCACCTCTCCAGTGGGGGAGCAGAGGGCAGGCGGGTAGGCCTGGCTGTCAGTCCTGGCTCTGTCTCATCCTGGCCACCTGCCCTGGGGCTGCTCTCTGTTTCCTCATCCATAAACCGGTGGCAGGAATGCCCACCCCACAGACCTGTGGGGAAGATGAAATGAGCCACACATGCGGAAGCAAATGGCACCATGACTGTGCATAGGTGTCCAATAAATGACAATTGTGACAACAACTGTCTTTCCTGCACTCATTTTCCCACCCTCAACCAGTCTTGCCAGCAGGAACAATACCTATGCTAAGAAGCCCAGGTGCAGGGGTAAATGCTGTGGAAATGGATTCCTTTATTCAGCCAGCACCCAGAACACACAGGTCACTGTCCTGGGCTGGGAAAAAGAGACTCGGGCCAGGAAAGCCACACATGGGCCAAAAGTGGAAGAGCTAGAGCCCAGGGCATGGCAACCTGCCTGGGAGGGAGGAGAGGATGAGGAGGGCTTCCTGGACCACACCATGGAGGCAGTGCTGGGCCTTGGAAGGGAGTGGGAAGGGCAAGAAGCACACAGTCAGTGTGACACCTGTGTTGGGGTGAGGAGGGGAGAAGAGTGATTCAAGGGTGGGTATCTCAGGGCAGCTGTCTGTGTGACCAGTGATGGTCACCCGCTGACAGAGGGGACAGAGGAGGGCCGTGTAGGTAGGGGAGGTGCACCAGCAAAGGCACAGAGTCGTGAGAAAGATGAGGGGACCAGTCAGGCAGAGTCAAGGGGGTCACTGTCATAAAGCAGCTGGCTTTGGGCAGGGCTTGGGTGCCGCGGCCAAGCTCTTAGACCTGCAGAGCAGGTGGCATTGGGAGTCATTTGGTGGCTGGGGCAAGACTGAGTGGCTGATGGGTGGAAGAGCAAGAGTGACAGAATCTGCTTCTATCCCATCCCTGGGTCCCCCACCTCAAGACCCAGGCAGTGGCCACCCCTACACCCCCAACCCACCTGGGACAGCCCAGCCAACCCATCTGTGTGTGTGGCCCTCCCTACCTGCTGGCTGCAAGCTGAGAGGCAAGAGTCTCCTCCAATGCGGCCTCTGAGGTTGAGTTTGCTCTCACCATGCTGGTATAGGTAGATGGAGTGGGGCGTGATGGGATGTTCATGAGGTAGTAGACTGTGTGGCTCGGGATGTGATCCTGCCCTTGGTTACCACGTAGCATGTGCCCACATTGAAGATCTTGAAGTGGGACAGGTGGTTGGGCCAGACCCAAGCAGGAGCAAGGGCAGCTCGGGGCTAATGGTGGGGGGCTTTCTTTGTTACTCCCCACTTGCTCCTCTAAATCCACTCCCCATATATGCCTGTCCCGCTCTGTGCTTCAGGAGACTGACCCTTGCTGATTGCATCATCTGGGCTCCTTGTCCTGCAAGTGAGAGACAATGGCACCCAATGGGCAGAGGTCAGAGCAAGATCTTTCAGGTATTTATCCCTATGCCTCCCTATCTGCTGGGTTGTGCTTTAGCTGTCATGAGGCTCCCCTAACTCGTGCCATCAGCTCCCATGGGCAGCTCCTCTTCCTTGGCTGTGACTCTTGCCACTTTCTTTTAACTGCCATTGCAGCTTGACCCTTCAGGGCTTGAGGTGGTAATGGCTTTTGGCAGATACAGTTCCTCAGTCTCTGCCCATCCCTTGTGGGTCCTCTAATGCCACCCACCTCTGTAAATTATGTCCTCATGAGTTTACCATCAGTTTGCCCATGGAGTTTGCCATGCGTTTTGGGACAGCAATCTGCCTGACACAGAGAGTGAATGTGAGTGTAAAAAGGAATGAATAAATGTGAGTGAAGGAAAGAGTGGGTGAAAGTAATGCCAGTAAATGCATGAATGAATGAGAAAACAAGTGTGAATCAGGAATTTTTGTGTGAAACTTTCCTTGTTTATTCTGCTGAAGTTGTAGAAGCCACACTGGCCAAATCGTGCTTTTCCCTGGATCCCCACTGAGAATGGCAGGACAGTGAGTGCACAGCAAGTGCAGGCTCTTTGGAGGACACCGTCTCACATCCTGGAGGGAAGAGAAGCTTCTTGCCTCACAGACTTGCTTCAAATTTCACCCAGAGGTTTTGGAAGGCCAGACTGGCTACATCAGAATCACGACATGGGCTGCTAGAAATGCAGACTTCTGGAGCCCAACCTTCAGGATCTGGTTCAGTAGCATGGGGATGGAGCCCAGGAAGCTGTGTCTTTAACCAGTCTCAGGCAACCTTGATGTCAAGACAGGTTGGAGAACCACGGAGCTGGCCTGCTCACCTCATCTGAGACGAGAGGACAGATACAGAGAAATCCCTGGTTCATGTGGCCGCCCCTCCAAAGCTGCTTAGCATAGGAGGTCCTGCCTGATTCGACCCTGCTGAACCAGAGAAGCACTGGTGAACAGTGGATGTAGCAGACACAGACAGACACACAGACTGGATCCAAATCCCAGTGTTGACACTCCCTTGATGTGGAACCATCAAAGCCAGTCACTCCATTGCTTGACTTCACTTTTCCCATCTGTAAAATGGACGAGATGCCATCTACAGCTCAGGACCATGGTGAGACTTTGAGAGAATTCCTCCCTCCCAATTACGTGGTGAAGAGAAGATTGCATGATCATTGTACCCGTTAGGACTAGGTGGCACTCACTGAGATGCAGGTATGGCTCCAAACGCTTTACATGAATGGCCTCATTTATTTTCCAACAGCACTGCCTATGAAGTAGGAGCTGTGGTCATGCATGTGCTGTAGATGAGGAGCCAGAGGCCTAGAGAGAATGAGTCACTTGTCCAGGGACACACAGCAGCAGCGGGGAGCTAGGCCCACAGGCCATTTGAGTTCCTGCAGCCAGCACTCTTCAGCCCTAAGCTATAAATGGCAGGTCCCTCCCCCATTCTCCTTAAAGGTTAAAACAGAGGGTAGAACCAATCCTGTGGGGGAGAAAACAGAACAAAGAGCTCTGAGAGGAAGGAAGCCAAGGGAATGTATGTGAGCAGGCGCCTCAGAGAGTATGGGGCTCAGTGTGCCCCTGAGCTTCCTGACAGCTGTAGCAGGAAGGAGGGGGGGCAGAATTCCCAAGTTTCCATTTTCTGGAAAAAAAAAAAGGAGGCACAGAGACATTTCTAAATGGACATTTGTCTTGGATTCCAGAGGACTTGCTCTTGTGGCCAGCTCAGCAAACATCCGGGACTAGAGATTCATCTATTATTTCCTTGAGACTCTAAAGGCTTGTTCACGTGATGCCCAAAGTCAGAAGGAAGAGAAGGGGAAGAAGAAATATTAAATCAGATTGAGGACAACCTTGCTGGGCTGCTGTTTCCCACAGCAGTGGGGGGATGGGAGGGGCCTAGACCTTGTCTGTGTGTGTCTGTCTGTCTCCTGGACACACACTCAATGCACTGCCTCTCTGGGAGGAGATGTGGGCTGCTGGTGTACCTCCGGACATGCCACGCCTCCAAAGACTGGGCCTCAGGTTGCATGAGCAATGAGGTAGGGTGAGGTTGCCAGTGAGCGTCACACTGCCAGGGCCTGGGAGCTGAGGGCCAGGCGGGTCTGTCGAAAGTTGGGCTTTCGATGGAGGGAGGCGAGAGGAGCTGGCTGTGGGACTGGGGGAGAGGAGCCTGGGAGCGGAGTGGAAGGGTGTTGTAGGCAGGAACACCAGGGTTGGGGAGGCGTTAGACTTCTCACCCTCCCCAGATAGCACCCCTTGTGCTGCCCTTTCCCTGGCTCTTCTGTCTGGTGAGCCCTCTGTACCACCCCATCTCAATTGTCCCCACTCATACAGGTGAGGCTGATTTGGCCCCATCCACCAGGATTGAGAGGGGAGAGATCGCGGGGCAGCCTGAGACATCAGGTCCCATCCTGCATCTCCTGCCACAGGACTCTCAACCCCAGCACACAAACCACCCCTCGGCAGCCCCACACCATACCACCTACTACCCGACATTGCAAGTCAGCATCATGGCTGACTTCCTGGTCTAGTAGGATGTGGTCATGGAGGACATCATTAGAGACATTGAGTGAGGGGCCTGGGAAAAGGGAGAGGATGGGCTCTGGAGTCAGATGAGCCTGAGCAATGCTTTCGGGCCTCTCCAGCTGTTCACTCAGTTTCCCTGAGGATAGCTGAGAGCTAGCAAACAAGGATGAGCTGGCGTGAAAAAGACACATGGCTTCAACCTGGAGGCACATCCAGATCCCCCAAAGTTGTAGACCTGGAACTGTCTCAGTGAATCTAGTGCCCAAAGGACCCATCCCTGACTGAATCAAGTCATAGCCTACTCAAAACAGTCCTTCTGCAAAATGAAACCCTTGGCCACTAACTGGGCATCAAGTGTTCATGACTCTCATGCATTCTGCAGCTCTACTCTCTTCTGTGTTCTCTTAGGCTTCCTTGCTCTCTGTCGCCTTTTAACAATCCTTATTGCTTCCAGTGGAAACCATCTGCTAAACAGGAGCCCTTCAACTGTGAGCCTCCACATTCATGAAGAAGAGCAGAGGGTCCCCGCGCTCTTTCAGATGAGAAAACACAAACACTGATCCCAGGGCGGTGTGGAGCACAAAGATGGTGGGGCAGCCTGAGACTTGCATCTGGTCCCACTCACCCACTCTCCCACCACAGAACCCTCCTTTGCCACACAAGCCACCCCAGTTGCCCCCACACCACACCACACCACACCACACCACACCTTTCTCCCAAAACACCGAGCCTGCCTCTCATCTGTGTGAGCATTTGCTCATGGTGGCCGCTGCCCTGAGAATGACTTCTTCCTCCCTGCTCCGCTGCTCAGCATCCTCGTGTTCCTGAAACACTGCCGAAACACCTCCTCCTTGATTACTTCAGTCCACCAACAGTCGTTTGTCTGCCCTGGACTAAAAGTGTCCTATCGTTAAACCTCTTCTCGTGCAACATTCATTCATTCATATGTTGAATGAATATGTGGACTAGGCCAGTCCTATACTCATTGACTCTGACAACTCACAAGTGAGTCGGACACAGCCACTCATCTCCCTCTGCCATCACCCCATCCTGAAGCACCCAGATACACAGAGCCTTGACAGTCATCAAATGTTCTAGGTGTATGTGTAAGTGTGTCATGGGTTCAGTGGAGGAGGGCTTCAAGACCGTCATCCTAAGGGAGCTGGAATTTAAGTAAGCATGGGAAAAATGAATTGGATGTATCTGCAAGTCGGTCGAGAAGATGAAGGAGACGACATGCAGTGAGAAGGAACAGCATTGCAGAAGCACAGAGGTGTAGCTCAGTGTGTTGTGTAGGGGGAGTAAAAGTTATTCTCCTGCCAAGATAGGAGCTGAGCGTACCTTGCCAGCAGGTGGCAACAGGGGCTTTAACCTGGTGTTCTGTCATGTGGGTGTGTTTAGTTCATGGAGGTATTCCTCTTCTGGTTCATTCTTTACCAGCACCACAGCTGCCTGCAGTTGAAATACAGATGGATTGAAGGCATGGAATTACGCATTGACTAGTACAACCAGGAACTCCCATGCACCATGAGCCCTGACCCATCCTGACACACTGCAAGGAACACTCAGTTTATCTCCCACTTCCTACTTGAGTGTGCTCCTCTTTGAAAGCCCAGCACATCATCAGATCATCCACCCCACTGGGGCTTACTGAGCACCTAGTCTGTGTCATACCTTGTGTTGGCCGATGTTGGGAACCCCAAAGGGTATCACACACATAGCCTACCTATTGTCTATGGGCGAGACACAGAAACCCAATACTGGCACTAGGGTAGAAGTGCCCTTTCCATGACACATAAGGTAGGATGGAAGCCATAATGAAGAGGAAAGGCAGTTCCAGAAGGTTCCCTGGAGGAGACCAAGGCTGACCTGTGTGTTAAGGAATTAATAAAAATGGGCCATAGGCGAGGGCCTGTGGGAGGGAAAGGCATTCCAGCAATGTGGTGGCTGCATGAGAAAAGAAACAGGCTAAAACTCACCAAGTGTGTGTAGGGAATTGCAAATGGTTTGGCGTTCTGGAGCAGATTTGAGATGAAAAACCCAAAGAGCCACACAGAAGGCTGGAGAGTCCTGCAGGGCAACCCAAGGAATATGAGATTTGTCCTGTAGGTGACCATTGAGCCATGAGATAAAATGACATTGTGAGGTAATGTTTACAGAGTCTTGGCTGGTGCCTCTGAGCAGCATGGGTGGAGAGGCCGCAGCAGAAGAGGGAAACCTGAGAAAAATGAGGCCTGAGCTTGGGCTTTGTCAGTTAGGGTTGAAGAGGAGGGTGGCCCGGCGAGGTATCCAGCAGAGAAAAGCAATGGGAATTGGAGGTTGATTGGTTTCAGGGAATGGGGGCCACCGAGGATTGAAGGCAACACTCAGATTTGTCTCCAGAGTATCCATGTGGATAATGGTGCCCCTGACTGGGAAGGCATAAAGGGCCAAGTTGGGGCAGGACAACAAATTCATTGTTTGGGCAGGATGCATTGGAGGCTTCTTGAAACATTCCGAGGCACACGTCCAACAGTGAGTCTGCACACCACTGGTGAGGGGCAATTGTGGGAGCCCTAGACGGGAAAAGAGATGTGGAGTGATTGGTAGGGGTCCTGTGGTGGAAGCCAAGTGACAGAGGGAGGTCACCCAGGGAGCATGTGTGGAGCCAGAAGGAAGATCCTTCAAGGCAGCAGCTAAGGTGGAGTGGCCCAATCCAGCAGCTATGGATCCCTTCAGCCACCCCATCAACTGCACACAGCCTGCCCAGAGCTCCAGTCCCCAGCAGTTCACTCCATTGAGCTGCACCAGCATAATTATTTTCTTTGACCTGACAAATATTGGGAAGCACTGCGAAGGGAGTGGGTAAGCGTATAAGGAGAGTTCACTGTCGCAGATCTCAGGGAAAATGACTTTTGAAGATAGCAGAAGTCATCCAGATAGCAGAAGTCATCTTTTTGAAGATAGCAGAAGGCAGTCCCAAAAGACTGAAAATACAGACGTTGAGTTTGTTTTAGTAAAGTTCTTATGTTTAATTTTTGTGGGTACACAGTAGGTGTATATATTTATGCGGTAAGTGAGATGTTTTGGTACAGGCATGCAATCTGTAATAATCGCATCATGGGGTACCCATTCCCTCAAGCATTTATCCCTCTGTTACAACAATCCATTTATACTCTTTTACTTATTTTTAAATGTACAATTAAATTATTATTGACTATAGTCACCCTGTCGTGCTATCAAATACTAAGTCTTATCCATTATTTCTCACTTTTCTTTGTACCCTTTAACCATCCCTGCCTCCCACCTATCTGCATATTGCCTGCTGCCCCTCCTCCCTCAGCCTCTGGTAAACACTCTTCTACTTTCTGTCTCCACGAGTTCAACTGCTTTTGTTTTCTGGATCCCACTCCCAATGAGTGACAACATGGGAGATTTGTCTTTCTGTGCCTGACTTATTTCACAATGGATCTCCAGTTCCATCTCATGTTGTTGCAAAATGACAGGATCCCATTCTTTTATTTTTATTTTTTATTTTTTTATTTTTATTTTGCCTATTATACTGCATGCCCTAGGGTACATGGATAACGTGCAGGTGGTGGTTTGTTACATATGCATATTTCTGTGCTATAAGTTGGTGTGTTAAACCATCAACTCGTCAGCACCCATCACTACATTGTATAACTTCCCAGTGCAATCCCTCCTCCCCCTCCCCGTGGATAGGCCCCGCATATGTTCCCTTCCTGAGTCCAAGTGGGATCTCGATTGTTCAGTTCCCACCTCCATGAGTGAGAACATGCGTGTTTCTGGTTTTCTGTTCTGCTATAGTTTGCTGAGAATGATGGTTTCCAGCTGCATCCATGTCCCTACAAAGACACAAACTCATCCTTTTTATGGCTGCATAGTATTCCATGGTGTATATGTGCCACATCTTCTTAATCCAGTCTGTCACTGATGGACATTTGGGTTGATTCCAAGTCTTAGCTATTGTGAATAGTGCCACAATAAGCATACATATGCATGTGTCTTTATAGCAGCATGATTTATAATCTTTAGTATATACCTGTAATGGGCATATGGCCATATGGTACTTCTAGTTCTAGATCCTTGAGGAACTTCCATACTGTTTTCTCCCATAATGGTTGAACTAGTTTACAATCCCACCAACAGTGTAAAAGTGTTCTATTTCTCCACATCCTCTCCAGCACCTGTTGTTCCCGACTTTTGAATGATCGCCATTCTAACTGGTAGATGTAGTACTTCATTGTGGTTTTGATTTGCATTTCTAATGGCCAGTGATGATGAGCATTTTTTTCATGTATCTATTGGCTGTATGAATGTCTTTGAGAAATGTCTGTTCATATCCTTGCCCACTTTTGATGGGGTTGTTTTGTTTTTTCTTATAAATTTGTTGGTTTTGTAGGTTCTGACATTAGCCTCTTTCAGATGAATAGATTGCAAAAATGTTCTCCATTCTGTAGGTTGCCTGTTCACTGATGTAGTTTTCTACGTGCCTCTTAGTTGAATTAGATCCCATTTGTCAATTTTGGCTTTTTATGCCAAAGTAGGTTAGATTACGAAGTTCTTTGCCCATGCCTATGTCTGAATGGTACTACCCAGGTTGTTCTAGGATTTTATGGCATGCTAGGTCTAACATTTAAGTCTCTAATCCATCTTGAATTAATTTCGATAAGTAAGGAAAGGATCCAGCTCTGTTTCTCTCACTGTGCCAGCCAATTTTCCCAGCACCATTTATTGGGGAATCCTTTTCCCCCATTTCATTTTCAGGTTTGCCAAAGATCATGGCTGTAGATGTGTGGTATTATTTCTGAGGACTCTGTTCTGTTCCATTGGTCTATATCTCTGTTTTGGTACCTGTACCATGCTGTTTTCTGGGTTACTGCAGCCTTGTAGTATAGTTTGAAGCCTAGGTAGCGTGATGCCCAGCTTTGTTCTTTTGACTTAGGGATTGTCTTGGCAATGCGGGCTCTTTTTTGGTTCCATATGAACTTAAAAGCAGTTTTTCCAATTCTGTGAAACTCATTGGTAGCTTGATGTGGGATGGCATTGACCTATAAATAACCTTGGGCAGTATGGCCATTTTCACGATGATATTGATTCTTCCTAATCCATGAGCATGGTATGTCTTTCCATTTGTTTGTGTCCTGTTTTATTTCACTGAGCAGTGGTTTGTAGTTCTCCTTGAAGAGGTCCTTTACATCCCTTTGTAAGTTGGATTCCTAGATATTTTATTCTCTTTGAAGTTGCATTTCAGAATGGAAGTTCATTCATGATTTGGCTCTCTGTTTGTCTGTTACTGGTGTATAAGAATGCTTGTGATTTTTGCACATTAATTTTGTATCCTGAGACTTCATAGTTGCTTATCAGCTTAAGGGAGAGATTTTGGGCTGAGACAATGGGGTTTCTTTCCCAAATATACAACGTCACATGAGGGACACAATTTGACTTTTCTCTTCCTAACTGAATACCTCTTTGATTTCTTTCTCTTGGCTAGTCTGATTGCCCTAGCCAGAACTTCCAACACCATGTTGAATAGGAGTGGTGAGAGAGACATCCCTGTCTTGTGCCAGTTTTCAAAGGAATTTTTTCCAGTTTTTGCCCTGCTCAGTATGATATTGGCTGTGGGTTTGTCATAAATAGCTCTTATTATTTTGAGGTATGTTCCATCAATACCGGAATTTATTGAGCTTAGCATGAAGGGCCGTTGACTTTGTCAAAAGCCTTTTCTGTATCTATTGAGATAATCATGTGGTTCTTGTCTTTGGTTCTGCTTATATGCTGGATTATGTTGATTGATTTGCATATGTTGAACCAGCCTTGCATCCCAGGGATGAAGCCCACTTGATCATGGTGATAAGCTTTTTTATGTGCTGCTGGATCCAGTTTGCCAGTATTTTTATTGAGGATTTTGCAACGGAGCGTTCATCAGGGATATTGGTCTAAAATTCTTTTTTGTTTTTCAGTTCTCTGCCAGGCTTTGGTATCAGGATGATGTTGGCCTCATAAATGAGTTAGAGGGACTCCTCTTTTTCTATTGATTGAATTACTTGTAGCTGGTTATGCCGCCTCCCTTTGTATCTCTGGTAGAATTCAGCTGTGAATCCATCTGGTCCTGACTTTTGGTTGGTAGGCTATTAATTATTGCCTCTAATTTCAGAGCCTGCTATTGGTCTATTCAGGGATTCAACTTCTTCCTGGTTTCATTGGAAGAGTGTAAGTGTCCAGGAAATTATCCATTTCTTCTAGATTTTCCAGTTTATTTATGAGAGTTGTTTATAGTATTCTGATGGTAGTTTGTATTTCTGTGGGTCGGTGGTGATATCCCTTTTAATATTTTTATTGCATCTATTTGACTTTTCCTTTTCTTTCTTTAGTTAGTCTTGCTAGCTGGTTAATCAATTTTGTTGATCTTTTCAAAAACCAACTCCTGGCATTCATTGATTTTTGGAGGGTTTTTTGTGTGTTCCTATCTCCTTCAGTTCTGCTCTGATCTTAGTTATTTCTTGCCTCTGCCAGCTTCGAATGTGTTTGTTTTGTTTCAGTCTTTTAATTGTGATGTTAGAGTGTCAATTTTGTGATCTTTACAGCTTTCTCTTGTGGGTATTTAGTGCCTCTATTTTCCCTCTCTACACACTGCTTAAATGTAACCAGAGATTCTGGTATGTTGTGACTTTGCTCTCATTGGTTTCTAAAGAACATCTTTATTTCTGCCTTCATTTCATATGTTCCCAGTAGTCATTCAGGAGCAGGCTATTCAGTTTCCATGAAGAGCTGTTTTGATTGAGTTTTTAGTCCTGAGTTCTAGTTTGATTGCACTGTGTCTGAGCAGACAGCTTGCTGGTACTTGCCCTGTGCATTTGCTGAGGAGTGCTTTTTACTTCCAATTATGTGGTCAATTTTGAACAATGCCATGTGGTGCTGAGAAGAATGTATATTCTGGTTGATTTGGGGTGAGAGTTCTATAGATGTCTATTAGGTCTGCTTGCTGAGATGGTTCAGCCCATATCCTTGTTAACTTTCTGTCTCGCTGATCTGTCTAATGTTGACAGTGGGATGCTGAAGTCTCCCATTATTATCGTATGGGAGTCAAGGCGCCCTTTGTAAAGTCTCTAAAGACTTGTTTTATGAATCTTGGGTGCTCCTGTATTGGGTGCCATATATTTAGGATAGTTACTCTTCCTGTTGAATTGATCCCTACCATTATACGCCTCTTGTCTCTTTTGATCTTTGATGGTTTAAAGTCTGTTTTATCAGAGACTAGTATTGCATCCCCCTGCTTTTTTTTCTCCTCCATTTGCTTGGTAAATCTTCTCTCCATCCCTTTATTTTGAGCTCATGTATGTCTCTATGCAGATGGGTCTCCTGGAATACAGCAGACTGACGGTCTTGACTCTTTATCCAGTTTGCCAGTTCATGCCTTTTTAATTGAGCACAGGTCCAATGCATGAACTTGATCCTGCCATTATGATATTAACTGGTTTTGCTCGTTAGTTGATGCAGCTCTCTGTTCTCATGGTCTTTACATTTTGGCATGTTTTTTGCAATGGCTGGTACTCAGCTTTGCTCCTTTCCCATGCTTCTAGTGCTTCCTTCAGGGTCTCTTGTAGCTGGCCTGCAGTGATGCACCCCAAGCATTTTGCCATCTGTAAAGGATTTTATTTCTCCTTCACTTAAGAAACTTAGTTTCATTGGATATGGTGTTCCAAATAAAATTCTTCTTTAAGATATTCAGTTCCGTTCTCTGGCTTGTAGTCTTGCCAAGAGATCTGCTGTTAACTGATACTCTGCGGTAAAACCGACCTTTCTCCTCTGGCTGCCCTTAAGATTTTTCCTTCATTTCAACTTTGTAAATCTGGCAATTATGTGTCTTGCAGTTGCTCTCTGAGTATCTTTTGTGGCTCTCTCTGTATTTCCTGGATTTGAATGTTACCTGTCCTAATTAGGTTGCAGCTCCATTATATCCTGAAGAGTGCTTTTCCAACTTCTGGTTCCATTTTTCCCTCACTTTCAGGCACCCTAATCAGACGATTTGGTCTTTTTGTTATTAATCCTATACTCTTGCAGGCTTTTGTTCATTTCTTTTTTCTTTCTTTTTTCTTTTTGCTCTCCTTCATTTCATTCATCTGGTCCTCAATCACATACTCTTTTCTCTTCCAGTTGATCGAAGTCGTTACTGAAAGTTTGTGACGGTTACCGATTTCGTCATGGTTTCATCTCTTTCATTTCGCTTATGACCTTCTGCATTAATTACCGAAGCTATCAATTCTTCCACCTTTTTTTCAAGATTTTTAGTTTCTTTTATGCCATTACGCATCTCCTTTAGCTCTGAGAAGTTTGATGACTGAAGCTCTTCTCTCATCTCATCAAAGCCATTCTCCATCCAGCTTTGATCCATTGCTGGCAATGAGCTGCGCCTTTGTCGGGAGATGTGCTCTTTATTTTTGAATTTCCAGCTTTTCTGCCCTGCTTTTTCCCATCTTTGTGGTTTTATCTGCCTCTGGTCTTTGATGATGGTGACGTAATTGATGGTTTTATAGGTGTCCTTCCTGTTTGATATTTTCTAACAGTCAGGACCCTTAGCGCCCTGCTGGAGACTGCTTGAGATCCACTCCAGGCCCTGTTTGCCTGGGTATCAGCAGCAGAGGCTGCAGAAGATAGAATATTGCTGAACAGCGAAAGTGTACTCTGTTCACTCCTTGCTTTGGAAGCTTCCTCCAGGTGTACTCCACCTCATGAGGTGTGGGTGTCAGACTTCCCCTACTGGGGATGTCTCCCATTTAGGCTACCCAGGGCCCAGGACCCACTTGAACAGGCAGTCTGTCCTTCCCTCAGATCTCAACCTCCATGTTGGGAGATCCACTGCCTCTCTTCTCAAAGCTGTCAGACAGAGCTTCACTTTGCATCCGCAGAGGTTTCTTGCTGCTTCCCAGGTTGTTTAGGCTGTGCCCTGTCCCCAGAGGTGTGAGCCTGAGACAGGCAGGTTTCTTGAGCTGCTGTGAGCTCCACCCAGTTCGAGCTCCCAGTGGCTTTTACCCACTTAAGCCTCAGCAGCAGGCTTCCTCCCCAGCCTCACTGCTGCCTTGCAGTTAGATCGCAGGACCCTGCCCACAATGAGGGAGGCCTGCGGGCTTGGACCCCTCCCGGCCAGGTGTGTGGATACAATCTCCAGGTGTGCCCGCTTGCTTAAAGCGCAGTATTGGGGTGGGAGTTACCCGGGATTTCCCAGGTGTTGTGTGTCTCAGTTCCCCACAGGCGCGGACCCTTCCCCTTGTGCTTCCCAGGTGAGGCATGATGCCTCGCCCCTGTTTCAGCCTCGCTGGTCGGGCTGCAGCAGCTGACCAGCACTGATTGTCCAGCACTCCCTAGTGAGATGAACCCAGCACCTCAGTTGAAAATGCAGAAATCACCGTCTTCTGTGGCTCAAGGCTTGGGAGTTGGAGACGAGCTGTTCCTATTCGGCCATCTTGCTCCGCCCCCTAGACTGCCTTTCAAGTTTATGTACAGCCCTGAAGCACTTTAGCTCATGGTAGCAAGGTTTGTGGGAACTCATCTTTCAACTGCTGACATGGGTAATTCACCTGTAGCTAGGGTTGTTTTAAATCCTCCCTCCATGTGCAGGCGTCAGCTGAGTTTGGTTCAGTTTTTTTCTTACTGCTCTAAGAACTGAGGTCTTAGAGCACTGAGGTCAATGCCTCACAATTGCTGCACTCTTCCTCCCCCAACACACAGAAATGCTCTTCCACACCATGCCACTGCTGCTGGGGATAGAGGTGGAGGGTGGGGTAGGGGTGGTGTCAGCAATTCAATACTTCTTTCCACTGCTTCAGTGCCTCTTTCATCGATATGAAGTTAAAATCAGCTACTGAATTCTCACCTGATTTTTGGTTCTTTTGAAGGTGCTTTTTTGTGTAAATGGTTGTTAAATTGGTATCCTTCCTTGTGGGGGCGGGGAGAGCAATCAGTGGGGCCTTCTGTTCTACCTTCTTGCTTCGCCTCTCTCCCAGCCATTGAGTTTGGAGGCAACTAGTCACAGTTGCCTTTAGTGAGGGAAGTGTCTATGTGGGGTGGGCATGGTAGCCAGTCTGTGGTGGGAGTGATCTGTGTGTGTGGGAGTGATCTGCACTTGAGCCCATTGAGGGTGCCCACTTTCTCAGCCTGTGATGCTCCAGGGAAAAAAGAGGCTAGAGAGAAGTTTGGGAGCAAGAGTTAGTCTTAGTGGATGGAAAAGACAATAAAATCCTATATTCCAAGGAAGACCCAGTGGGGTTGGAGAGAGGGGACCTGAGTAATACTGGAGGGGCTGGGCACTTGGAGTGCATGGGGTCTAAGGCAGGACCCCCTTGTCCTTAGGCTGAAGGAGGAGGTGTATAAGGATGTGGATCCTGCACATGGATGGGGTGGGTAGTCAAAGTGTCCTTGGCTCTGTGCTCTTAATTTTCTTCCCAAGTCAGGTGGGTAGGATGGAATGACTGCTAAAGTGACTGGGAGAGGTTGGTGAGCAAAGTCCTGCCCTTGAGTTGTGTGATAGGAAGTGGGGGCCCCGGTGGGCATGGGATTGGGGAAAGCTAGGCATGATTTTCCAGGAGCTATTACCGGCTCAGGTGTGGGAGGTGTGCAGAGGTCTCTGGGTTCTGCTCTTGGATTGGGCAGTTGTAGTGTGGGTGACACAGGCCTTTTTGAACTGTACCAGAGTGCCAGGATTAGCAAAGACAGAGGCTGCAATTGCACATGTGAATTAATTCAAAGGCTGGGATGGAGGGGAAGAGCAGATGTCTTCCCATCTCCTCTTTCCTCTTGAGAGGGAAGAGGTAGTGCACAGCCTAATGGTCAGAGAGTGCCTGAAGGGCAGAGAGGAGCAAAAGCCTGTGACCCTGGGCAGAACCTCCTTCAGCTTCAGGGGAGCACAGACCCTCAGCCAGCGCAGACATCCCTGAGCTGAGCTGAGACTCGTCCTGAGGGGCCCTCCCAGCCCCCCTCCCCTTCCCTTCCCTCCCCTCAGCTGTCCCAGCCCAAGGCTCTGCAGAGGGAGGAATGGAGTGGGGGAGGGGAGTCAGCAGCCAGTCACATCCAGGACAGCCCAAGGCATCTGTACCTGGTGTAACCAATCCCCTCTGAATAAACAACTCACTCTGCTTAGGCTCCCTCCTCCTCTCCCTGCTCTGCCCAGCAACAGCAGAAAGGAGGTTTTAGGAGGAGAGGGAGGCCCTGCAACTCCCAGCCCCTGGCAGCAAAGAGCTGGGCCCCAGGCTCACTCTATACAGGGAGGTTAAAACAATACTTGAAGTTCCTGCAGCCCAGGCAAAATATCCCTAGGGACCCTTTAAGCTGTGCAAGCCCAACTCTCTCACAGACAGGAACTCACATATTACAGAGATCCTGATCCTTGGAGTGCTGGGCTACAAGCCAGTTTCATTCCCTCCACAGCTCTGGGGCAGGGCCTGGGGTGAAGGTCTGAATGGCAGAGACGCGGTTCTGGTGAAGGAGATGGACAGTGAGAAATCACACACATGCCTATTTAGAAAGTGAGTAGTCCTGGGAAGCAAAGCATAGAGTGTTATGCAGGAAAATAAAAGGGGACCTGATTTAGATTGACTTTCACAGTCCTTCTTGGTTTTACTTTTTTTGTCTAGATTTATGATGGCTATTTCATTCACTACTTTGCCCCCAGAGGCCTTCCACCTACAGATAAGAATGTGGTTTTTGTTATTGACGTAAGTGGCTTCATGTTTGGTACCAAGATGAAACAGGTAACAAGGATCCTGGAGACCTTTCTTAGTGCTAGCATCAGAAGGCCCAGAAATCAGACAGTGTGGTAACAATGGGATCCTAGGAGGAGAGATTCCACCATCCCATGACCCTTGAGTCTTACAGGCTTGGGCCTACCCTACGGTCCTGGTATCTTACCTAACAGGAGCCTATAGACTTGGAGCCACAGAGTCCTAAGAACATTGACACATTGGTCTATGGGGACTGAAACCATTGAGACCCTCAACCACAAAAGCCCAGAGTAATATAGGACTCTTAAGCTAGAGCATCCTGCGATCCTAGAATCCAGAAGCAAGAATACTTTAGGTCACAGAGACTCTGATTCTTCCTGAGGTCACAAGGTTTTGGGTTTGATATATTTTTTAAATTTTACTTTAAAGGCCTAATAGTATAGAGTACTGGCATTACAGAATTAGAAACCATACAGTCGGGAGCCATATCGATTTTAATCTTGTTGCACTTTTACCACTGTGCCCATGGGTCAGAGTTTTGAGGCCGTAGATCAAGGAGGCTTTGACTTTAGCCACCAAATCCATAAAGTTCTGCAAGCAGCATTTCATACTGTAATATTCTGGAGCTTTTGGTTCAGGTGTCCTGTGATTTTATAGCTTTTGTTCCTTAATCTTTCAACCACAGAGCCCTTGGGACTTAAGGCTGAGTTTGTTTTACCAGAGTCGACCAGCCTGAGGAAAAAAGGGTAGTTCTCCAAACCAGCTTCCAAGCCCCAGTGTAGCAGGAGGGATCTCCCCAACTCCAGTCCTTTCTAGCCTTCTTGTCTCACTGAAGAGGGGTAAAATCTCAGAAGCGCTTGTGAAGTTTCTATCCCAGGGACACCAATTCACTAAAAGACTGAGACCTCCTCATAAGAGTATAGAATGCTTCATCTCACTCCACACATTATCACCACATCAACTGGGCTCCTCAACAATAATAGAATATTACAGCTGATAGAACTACAAGTCCTACACCATGTTTAAGAAAATGTTCCTAGGGAAAACCAAAGATAATAGAAACGACAAAAACCCGGACACTAGAAATAATTTCAGTCTCTGTTACCTATAAATGTTCCAAACAGTAAACATTACCTAACTCTTAGCAAGATAAACCCAACACTAAAAGCCTTTTAGTTTAGTTCCTTTTACCTGATACATCACGTGTGGCTTTCAACCTAAAATGAGAAGGCATGCTAAAAGGAGAAAAACACTGTCTGAAGAGACAAAAGAAACATCACAGCCAGACTTTGATATGTCACAGATGTTGGAATTATCAAGCTGAGAATTTAAAAAGTCTCATGATTTATATGCTATGGACGTTAGCCAATATGGTGCACAACATGGAAGAACAACTCATGGTAGTGTAAGCAGTGATATGAAAATGCTAGGAAAATAAAGAAATGCTAGATATCAGAAACATTGTAACAGGAATGAAAAATGCCTTTGATTGGTTCATCAGTAGACTAGATATGACTGGGGAAAGCATCAGTGAACTTGAGGGCATGCCCACGGAAATTCTCCAAGCTGAAAACCAAAAAGAAAAAAATAATTTTAAAATACCCCAGAATATCCAAGAATTTTGGGTCTATTATAAAAGTGTAACACATGCATATTACTATGAGAATAATAATTAATTATTTTATGAGACTAATAAAAGGAGAAAGAAGAGAGAAAGGAACAGAAGAAATATTTGAAGTAATAACAGATACAAATTTTCTAAAATAAATGATGCACACCAAACCTCAGGTCCAAGGACCTCCGAGAACAATAAGCAGGATAAATACTAAGAAATTCAGACCTAGGCATGTCATATTCTCATGATAGAAAAATGAAAGACAAAGAGAAAATCTTTTAAAAATCCAGAGGAAAAATGTACCTTATTTATAGAGGAGCAAGGATATGAATTGCATGAGACTTCTTTTCTGAAATCATGGGAGCAAGAAGAGAGTAGAGTGAAATATTACAAGTGTTGTAGAACTAAAAGTAGAAAGATGGCTGGTGTGCTTGTATTAATGCTAGAACAAATATACTTTGAATCAAGAGATATTACCTTATATAAAGATAAATATTTTTAATGATAAAGGGATCAATTCAGTTGTAAGACATGTTTATAAATTTGTATTCAACCCTGTTAATAGCTGAAATATGTAAAACAAAAATTGACAGAAATAAAAGGAAAAATGAATAAAATTACAGTCATAAGTAATGATTTCAACATAATTTGGTAACTGATAAAACAGTTTAGTTAACAAATTTGTAAGGATATAGGTAATTTGAACAAGAATGTTTAGCAGTTTGACATAAATGATATTTGTGGACCACTGCATGGAATGATAACAGAGTTCATCTTCTTTTCTTTTTTAAATTTTTTGACAAATAAAATTGTACATATTTAAAGGGATACAACATGATGTTTTGAAATATGTATATGTATGGAATGGCTAAATCAAACTGTTTAACATATGCATTACCTCACATCATTTCTTTGTGGTAAGAACACTGAAAATGTGCTCTTAGCAATCACATATACTGTACATTGTCATTAAGTATATATCACTGTATTGTACAATAGATCTTTGGAACTCATTCTTCCTGCCTAACTGAAATTTTGTGGTCTTTGAACAACATCTTCTAATCCCTCACCTCTCCAGACCTTGGTAACCACCATTTTACTCTCTACTTCTATGAGTTCCACTATTTTTTTGAAAGTGAAAGAAAGTTTAAGAAACTAGAAAAATACACGAAAGGCTACTCCATAAATAGAGCAGCCCCGAGGGCTGCTGGTTGCCCATTTTTATGGTTATTTCTTGATAATATGCTAAACAAAGGGTGGATTATTCATGCCTCCCCTTTTTAGACCATATAGGGTAACTTCCTGACATTGCCCTGGCATTTGTCAACTGTCATGGCTCTGGTGGGAGTGTAGCAGAGAGGACAACCAGAGGATACTCTTGTGGTCATCTTGGTTTTGGTGGGTTTTGGCCACCTTCTTTACTGCAACCTATTTCATCAGCAAGGTTTTCATGACCTGTATCTTGTGCCAGCTCCTATCTCATCCTGTGACTTAGAATGCCTTAACTGTCTGGGAGTGCAGTCCATTAGGTCTCAGCCTCATTTTACCCAGCTCCTATTCAAGATGGAGTTGCTCTGGTTCACACTCCTCTGACATTTCCTTCCTCTCTTTTATAGAAGAACCCTTAATCCTAAGGGTTGCAGAGGGAAAATAATCCATCTTCTGTAACTTCTTCAGGCTGAATAGGGGTGATGACATTCTTGCCTAACTATTAGGGTCTCTTGTGTTCAGGGTAGAGAGGAGCTCAGTCAGAAAGCATCAGTATGGCGAGGGACATTCATGATTCTTGGTGATATCTGGAAGATTAATAAGTGTTCAGTTTAAGAAAACATTCAGGCATTTGCTGGCAAGATGGCCGAATAGGAACAGCTCTGGTCTGCAGCTCCCAGTGAGATTGACACAGAAGGCGGGTGACTTCTGCATTTCCAATTGAGCATTTGCTGGTGATACCCAGGCAAACAGGGTCAAGAGTGGACCCCCAGCAAACTCCAGCAGACTGGCAGCAGAGGAGCCTGACAGTCAGAAGGAAAACTAACAAACAGGAAGGAATAGCATGTCCACTCAAAGACCCCATCCGAAGGTCACCATCACCAAAGAAGAAAGGTAGATAAATCAACAAAGACAGGGAGAAACCAGCACAAAAAGGATGAAAATTCCAAAAACCAGAACACCTCTTCTCCTCCAAAGGATAACAACTGCTCACTAGCAAGGGAACAAAACTGGACAGAGAATGAGTTTGACAAATTGACAGAAGTAGGCTTCAGAAGGTGGGTAATAACAAACTCCTCTGAGCTAAAGAAGCATGTTCTAACCCAATGCAAGGAAGCTAAGAACCTTGAAAAAATGTTAGATGAATTGCTAACCAGAATAACCAGTGTAGAGAAGAACATAAATGACCTGATGGAGCTGAAAGACACAGCAGTACTTCGTGAAGCATACACAAGTTTCAATAGCTGAAATGATCAAGTGGAAGAAAGGATAACAGTGATTGAAGATCAACTTAATGAAATAAAGAGAGAAGACAAGATTAGAGAGAAAAAAAATAAAAGGAATGAACAAAGCCTCCAAGAAATATAGGACTATGTGAAATGAACAAACCATGTTCGATTGGTGTACCTGAAAGTGATGAGGAGAATGGAACCAAGTTGGAAAACACTTCAGGAGATTATCCAGGAGAACTTCCCCAACCTAGCAAGGCAGGCCAACATTCAAATTCAGGAAATACAGAGAACACCACAAAGATATTCCTCGAGAAGAGCAACCGCAAGACACATAATTGTCAGATTCACCAAGGTTGAAATGAAGGAAAAAATGTTAAGGGCAGCCAGAGAGAAAGGTCGGGTTACCCACAAAGGGAAGCCCATCAGACTAACAGCAGATCTCTTTGCAGAAACCCTACAAGCCAGAAGAGAGTGGAGGCCAATATTCAACATTCTTCAAGAAAAGAATTTTCAACCAGAATTTCATTTCCAGCCAAACTAAGCTTCATAAGTGAAGGAGAAATAACATCATTTACAGACAAGCAAATGCTGAGAGATTTTTGTCACCACCAGGCTTGCCTTACAAGAACTCTTGAAGGAAGCACTAAACATGGAAAGGAACAACCAGTGCCAGCCACTGCAAAACCATACCAAATTGTAAAGACCATCGACATTATGAAGAAACTTCATTAACTAACAGGCAAAACAGCCAGCTAGTATGATAATGACAAACTTGACACAACAAGTAATGGGGAAAAAATTCCCTACTTAATAAATGGTGTTGGGAAAACTGGCTAGCCATATGCAGAAAACTGAAACTGGACCCCTTCCTTACACCTTATACAAACACAACTCAAGATGGATCAAAGGCTTAAATGTAAGATCTAGGACCATAAAAATCCTAGAAGAAAACCTGGGCAATACCATTCAGGACACAGGCATGGGCAAAAACTTCATGTCTAAAATACCAAAAGCAATGGCAACAAATGCCAAAATTGACAAATGGGATCTAATTAAACTAAAGAGCTTCTGCACAGCAAAAGAAACTAGCATCAAAGTGAACAGACAACCTACAGAATGGGAGAAAATTTTTCCAATCTATCCATCTGATGATGCGTTAATATCCAGAATCTACAACGAACTTAAATTTACAAGAAAAAAACAAACAACCCCATCAAAAAGTGAGCAAAGGATATGAACAGACACTTCTCAAAAGAAGACATTTATGCAGCCAACAGACATATGAAAAAAAGCTCATCATCACTGGTCATTACAGAAATGCAAATCAAAACCACAATGAGATACCATCTCATTGTGAAGCCAGTTAGAATAAAGATCATTAAAAAATCAGGAAACAACAGATGCTGGAGAGGATGTGGAGCAATAGGGACACTTTTACACAATTAGTGGGAGTGTAGATTAGTTCAACCATTGTAGAAGACAGTGTGGTGATTCCTCAAGGATCTAGAGCTAGAAATACCATTTGACCCAACAATCCCATTACTGGGTATATACCCAAAGGGTTATAAATCATTCTACTATAAAGACACATACACACATATGTTTATTGTGGTACTATTCACAATAGCAAAGACTTGGAACCAACCCAAATGTCCATCAATAGTAGACTGGATAAAGACAATGTGGCACATATACACCATGGAATACTATGCAGCCATAAAAAAGCATGAGTTCATGTCCTTTGCTGGGACATGGATGAAGCTGGAAACCATCATTCTCAGCAAACTATGACAAGAACAGAAAACCAAACACTGCATGTTCTCACTCATAAGTGGGAGTTGAACAATGAGAACACATGGACACAGGGAGGGGAACATCATACACTCGGGTCTGTCAGGGAGTAGGGGGCTAGGGGAAAGATGACATTAGGAGAAATACCTAATGTAGGTGATGGATTGAGGGGTGCAGCAAACCACAATGGCACGTGTATACCTATGTAACAAAACTGCACGTTCTGTACATGTACCCCAGAACTTAAATCGTATATATGTAAAAAAAGTTCAGTAAGCTTATTCTGCATTCCTACATGAAGCGTACAATAGCAATATGTTCCACAAGAGTAAAGCAAAATAAGTAAAATTATCCCAAGTAAAGTAAATCAGAAGGCTTTCCATGAACTGGGCAACTGTTGGAACCAAGCTGATACAGGGTTCCTAGATGATTCCAATAAGTGCCTAGGATTAGAATATTGATCCAGATTTGTACATTACCCATCCCTCTTGTTTCTTCTGAGCAGCAGTCAGAGATCACTTGTTGGTTCACAGGAATAAGCAAGGTTAGCCTAAATTCCAGAAACAAACTTACAAACAACTGATGAGACTAGAATTTAATAACCAGTGTACCACAGTCATTGAAACATAATATTTCTCTCCAGTTTCCCATTTTTACTAGAGACAAATTATAAGACCAATTTGATTTATTATACCAGGCCTGATTATTTGTATAAAGTGCAGCAAGAATAATTATTTTTCACATAAGCTCTTTGTAAACTGGCCTTGATGGAACTTTGTTCCATAGAAGGAATCTTAGATAAAACTTTTTAAAAGCTGAGCCCAGTCATGGGATAGTACCCTCAAATACCTATGATTTGAGTAAATTCCTCTTCTCTTGTGGTCCCAAGATAACTTGGGGCTCCTTGATCTGTTAGAAAGAGACATTCTTTACTTACTTCAGGTCAGACACCCTGTACAGGGACTGTGTAGGCAAGGTATGCGGCCAGTTCCCCAAAAGGCCTTTATTGGCTTTACAAGTCAAGTTTGATTCCTAAAAGGAAAGCATGTCATTCCAATCAAAGCCTCGGTGGAATAACCAATTTCTTCAATTGTGTCCTGTTGGAAAAGCAAATAGACTCCTATTGCACTTATGCAAATAATGATATTGCCATAGATCACGAATACTCACAACTGGTTTTCAAATTCTGGAGAAATCAGGTAGAAACAAATATGCTCTAAATTTTGTTCACAGAAACACTTTACTGAATTGCTAAAAGCTGTAAATAGCTCACCATAAAAGTTTCCTTGACTCTGAAAAACAAAAACAAAAAAGAATTAACAATGTTTTAAGCAAAGTTAAAAATATTACTTCAGACTTTTTAAGTTTAGTTTATGCAGTTAACTCCTGTTCTGCTTGATGTTTGTGAACACTTCAGCTCTCCATGAGAGTTCTGAAAGTTGTTTCCTCACTCCAATGTCACAATTTTCAAAGTTATCAGAAATCTGCATGTAAGAATAAGAACACCTGTTAGAGTCCTATAGCTGATTAGAAACCACCTTTTGAAGACAATTAAAGCAAGACAATAATTGCCCATGGATGATAAAAAGTCTTAGGACAGCCATAGTCAAAAACACAATTGACAAATCTGGTTGCCTCTGTAGCATACAATGATTTTATGTAGCAATTATTATTAACATACACTAAGTTATATCAGAATTATAGGAGCTTTCCATGATTTTGGAACATATACCAGTAACATATTTACACAAATACAGCCTAAAGAAAACTAAGCACCATTTCATGTTTTACAATGCTTCCTGTATGATTTTTTTATATCAAAATAGCCAAATGTCACTGTTGCATTAGTACATTATTGATGTCAAACCCAATTCTTAATAAAGCCTTATATAAAAATGTATTTAATCTTAATCAGTTTGACCGTAAAGTAAGATTTTCATAAGTCTCTTGTAACTCTTTACAAAGTTTTGTTAAAGAGCAGATTGTAACATGTTTTTGCTTTAAGAAAAATCTGTTGTGCTTTTATTCCAATGTTTGATTTATGAAAAAACAGAATAATACCCTTTTAACTTTACCCAATATGTTCATACACAGAATTTCTTTTACAATTAATTTTTTAGTAAACCTTCCACAACTTGCTTAAACCTCCAGCTTTATTCTATCTAATTTAAAACAATCCTTAACTCTTTAATCTAGGCAATAAAAATCCACATACCCATGCCTTCTTACAATCTTTTACCAAAAACTCATTTAACTTTTCTTGCACACCTTGCATGTAAAACTGTTTCTTCAGTATTCTCAATTACATGATACAAGGTAACTCTTAGTAACTTTTACTTTAGGTGAAAACCTTGATAAGTAGCAGTTTTAATTATGTACCAGGTGTGGAGCCTATCCTAGGACACACCAGGCAGAAGGGCAGATAAGGGCTATTTCCAGCATAGCTAGGGGACGTGGCTAACTCCACATGTCCCAGGCCTTACCTAGTTGTAAAGCGGGGAAGTTGTACAGTTAGAGCCATAGTGGCAGTTTATGATGCATTTAGGAGGTCTAATCACCTTTAAATTGTACTTTTTTGGCATAAATTCCCTTTCATGATTTTTTTTTTTCACTACTTACACAGACATGCGTAGACTTTCTGGGTTGCCTTAAACATCCCTCTTTTTAGAACACACGGGCACAGGAAGGGAATATCACACACTGGGGCCTGTCGGGGGGTGGGGAGCAAGGGGAGTGATAGCATTAGGAGAAACACCTAATGTTGATGACGAGTTGATGGTTGCAGCAAACCACCATGGCACATGTATACCTATGTAACAAACCTGCACATTCTGCATTTGTATCCCAGAACTTAAGTATAATAAAAATAAAATAAAAAAATAAAAAATCCCTCTTTTTAAACAACCAGTCATTTTACTTCAGGGCAAGAATTTATCATACAACATATTTTCGTATATAAAATATCTTTTCTTTATAAACTTCTTTGCATAGCTGGGGCATGGCTAATTCCACATGTCCCCAGGCTTTATCTAGAATCTAATGTCTCCAAGGTAGTTAAATTGAACAATTTTCAAAAGTCAAAGAAGCAGTTTATGCAAACCTAATATCTGACCTGCATAATTTAGAACACATGTTTACATTTTTGAAGATGTTTTATTTTACCAGTAATTTTTACAACTGTCTGTATTTCCCAAAGATTACTTAAGTCACATGAACTAAAAGGCATTATGCTTTTTACTTTTTTGAGAAAATATTTGATTTAAGCTCTTATTATTTTTAAATGAATTAATTAAAGCTCTTTTATATTACACACACAAAATACATATAAATACATAGAGAGACAGAAAAGAAAGGATTGTCCCCTGAGCTGGGAATTAAATCCGGAACCCAGGCCGCCATTGTGGAGAGCAAGAGAAAGTACTGCCACGTGGTTACAAGGACATGACTGACCAAAGGGAAACCTCATCCAGTTTACACACACACACACACACACACACACACACACACACACACAGAGAGAGAGAGAGAGAGAGAGAGAGAGAGATAAAGAGAGAGAGGCCGGAAGTCTGAGCGGTAATAAATTCTTACCCTTTTGCTAGCATGCCAGGCTTCTTTTCTTTTTCTTTCCCTGAGCGGCCCTAGTGACCCAGATGGGTGCACCACAGCCCTGGGGGCCAAGCCGCAACACAAACAAAAATTATATCTTTCCATTCTGGCCAGAGTAAAATACATGTGACAAAACATATACATTAGTCACTCTGCTTAGCACCCAATATCAAACTGGCAAGGCTCAAACTTTCACCCATAATTGTGAATCCATCCTCCAACCAGGAGTTTCAACATGTGGTCTCTGGGCAAGATGGTCTCCCTGAGTAATAGAAAAGATAAAAAAGGGAAAGGAGAGAGAGAAAAGCATTGCCTGTGGCAGGGTGGGGAAGGCAAAATGATCAGGGAGGCCAGAGAAAGACCCACCCATTGTAGTGACACTGAAAAGATAGGTGGCAGCTATCGTGAAGGGATTTTTACAATTCTTACAATCAATGAACACAGGCTACTGTTTTATTTATTTGTTTTTCCTCATTTTTTAAATCAACGCTGTAAAGTTTTCAAGTGTACAGATATTTCACTTTCTTGATTAAGTTTATACCTAAGTGTTTTAGGTATAAATTATTTTTTGATGCTATCATACATGGGATTTTTAAAAATTTTGTTTTTCAGAGAGTTTGTTGTCAGTATATAGGAGTGCTACTGATTTTTTATGTTGATTTTGTATCCTGCAACTTTACTGAGTTTATTTATTTGTTCTAAGACTTTTTTGGTGAATACTTTAGAGTATTCTATGTATAAGATCATGTTGTCTGCCACCAGGGACAATTTAACTTCTTCCTATCCAGTTTGGATACATTTTCTTTCTTACTCTAGTATAATTGCTCTGACTAGGACTTCTGGTACTATGTTGAATAGAAATGGTGAGAGTGGGCATCCTTATTTTGTTCCTGATTTTAGAGGCAAAGCTTTCTACTTTTCACTATTGAATATGATCTTAGCTGTGGGCTTGTCATATGTGACCTTTATTGTGTTGAAGTGCATTCTTTCCATACCTAATTTGTTGAGAGTTTTAATCATGAGAGGACGTTGAATTTTGTCAAATGCTTTTTCTGCATCTATTGAGATGATCATATGGTTTGTCTTTCATTCTATTAATGTGGTATATTGCATTTAGTGATTTGCATATGCTGAACCATCCTTGCATTCTTAGGATAAATTCCACTTGATTATAGTGAATGATTTTGTTAATGTGCTGTTGAATTTTGTTTCTAGTATTTTCTTAAGAATTTTTCCATCTATGTTCATCAGGGATATTAGTCTGTAATTTTTTTGTGGTGTCCTTGCCTGGCTTTGGTATCACAGTAATGCTGACCTTGCAAAATGATTTTGGAAGTATGCCCTCTGCTTCAATTTTTTGAAAGTTGGAAGAATTATTCTTTACATGTTTGTTAGAATTCAGCTGTGCAGCCATCAGGTCCTGGGCTCTTTTTTGATTGGAGATTTTTTATTACTGATACAATTGCCTTATTATTGATGTATTCAGATATTCTATTTCTTCTCGATTCTGTCTTGATAGATTGTATTTGTTTAGGAATTTATCAATTTCTTTTAAGTTTTCCAGTGTACTGTCATATAATTATTTATAGTAGTCTCTTACAATCCTTTGTATTTCTGTGGTTTCAGTTGTAATATTGTCTCTTTTATTTCTGATTTTATTTATTTAATTTTTCTTTCTGTTTTCCTTAGTCTCACTAAGGGTTTGTCAATTTTGTTTATCTTTTTCAAAAAACCAACTTTTAGTTTTGTTGATCTTTTCTATTGTTTTCTTAGCCTCTATTTCATTTATTTCTGCCCTAATCTTTATTATTTCATTCTTTCTACTAATTTTGGCTTAGTTTGTTCTCTTTTTCTAGTTCCTTGGGATGTAATTTTAGGTGGCTTATTTGGGTTCTTTCTTCCTTTTTTATATAGACATTTATTGCTATAAACTTCCTTCTTAGAATTACTTTTGCTGCATTCCATTTGTTTGTTATGTTGTGTGTACATTTTCACTTGTCTCAAGATATTTTAAAATTTCAATTTAATTTCTTTTTTGACATATTGGTTGTTCTAGAGTATGTTGTTTAATTTCCATATACCTGTGAATTTTCCACAATTATTATTGTTATTGATTTATAGTTTCTAGTTTCATATTGATTTCCGTTGTGGATAGAAAAGTTACTTGATATGGTTTCCATATTCTTAAATTTGTTAAGACTTTTTTTGGCCTAACTTGTGATTTATCCAGGAATGTTCTGTTTGTCCTTGAGAAGAATGTGTGTCTATTATTGTTAGATGGAATGTTCTGTACATGTCTGTTAGGTCCATTTTGTCTAATGTTTAGATCAAGTCCAATGTTTCCTTATTGGTTCTGTCTTGATAATATGTCTATTGTTTAAAGTGAGGAATTGAAGTCCTCTAGTATTTTTTCTCATCTTCTTTGTGATAGTACTCCTACTATTATAGTGTTGCAATCTATCTTTCCCTTTTGATCTATTAATATTTGCTTTATATATTTATGTGCTCTGATGTTGGGTGTGTATATGTTTAAAATTGTTATATCCTCTTGATGAATTGACCCCTCATTATCATTATATAACGACCTTATTTGTCTCTTTTTATGGTTTTTTACTTAAAGTTTATTTCATCTGATGTAAGTATACATCAGATACCCTGTTGTCTTTTGGTCGCCATTTGCACAGAATAACTTTTTCCATCCCTTCACTTTCAGTCTTGTCTATTTTTGAAGCTGAAGTGAGTCTCTTGGAGGCACATGTAGTGGGATGTTGTATTTCTTAAACATTTTCAGCCTCTGTATATCTTTTGATTGGAGCACTTAACCCATTTATATACATGATAATAATTGATAGGTAGGGACTTACTATTGCCATTTTGTTGTTTTCTCATTGTTTTGTATTTCCTTTGTTCCTTTCATCCTCTTTTGCGTTCTTCTTTTGTGATTAGTTGATTTTCTCTTCTAGCTTGCTTTGATTCTTTACTTTTATCTTTTGTGTATCTACTATAGGTTTTTGCTTTGTGATTACCATGAGGTTTGCATAAAACATAACTATAACAGGCTATTTTAAGCTGATAAAAACTTCAGTTCAATGGCATGTAAAAACTCTACACTTTTACTGCATACCCTCACAACTTATATTTTTGATGTCATAATTTACATATTTTTACATTGTGTGTCCCTTAACATATTATTGTGCTATTATTATTTTTAATACTTCTGTCTTTTAAACGTTATGCTAGAGTTATAAGTAATTTACCCACCACCATTAAGTATTAGAGTGGTCTAAATTTTACTGTACTTACTTTTACTAGTGAGTTTTATATTTTCATATGTTTTCATGTTGCTAATTAGCATCCATTCTTTTTATCTTGAAGAACTCCCTTTAGCATTTCTAGTAAAACACGTTTGGTGGTGATGAACTCCCTCAGCTTTTGTTTGTTTGGGAAAGTATACCTCATGTTTTGAAGAACAACCTTACTGAGTACAATATTTATTATTATTATTGTTATATTTTACTTTTTGAGACAGTCTCACTCTGTCACCCAGGCTGGAGTACAGAGGTGCTATGTTGGCTCACTGCAACCTCCGCTTCCCAGGTTCAAGCAATTCTCCTGTTTCAGCCCCCCGAGTAGCTGGGAATACAGGTGTGCACCATCATTCCTGGCTAGTTTTTGTATTTTTAGTAGAGACAGGGTTTCACCATTTTGGCCAGGCTGGTGTCGAACTCCTGACCTGAAGTAGTCTGTCTGCCTCAGTCTCCCAATGTGCTGGGATTACAGGCATGAGCCACCACATCTAGCCTAAGTACAGTATTTTTTATTGGCAGGTTTTTTTTTACTTTTGCTTTAAATATATATATAATTTTGTGTGTGTGTGTGTGTGTGTGTGTGTGTGTAGATGGGGTCTCCCTATGTTGACAAGGCTGGTGTCAGACTTCTGGCCTTAAGTGATCCTCCCTCCTTCACCTCCCAAAGTGCTGGCATTACAGGCATGAACCACTGTGCCTGGCCAATTGGCAGGTTTTTTTTTTTTTTTTTTCTTACTTCAGCACTTTGAATATATCATTCCACTCTCTCCTGGCGTTTCAGCTTTCTTCAGAGAAATACACTGATAGTGCAATTGAAATTCTCTTATATGTGATATCCTTTTCTTTAGCTGATTTCAGGATGCTCTGTCTTTGATTTTTGACTGTTCAAGTATATGTCTCTGTGCAGTCTTATTTGGATTGAATATGATTGTGGACTTTTGAGCTTTCTGTATCTGAATATTTATATCTTTCCCCCAATTGGGAATTTTTCCACTGTTGTTTCTTAAAATAAGCTTTCTATCCCTCCCTCTTTCTCTTCTCCTTTATAATGTCCATAATTTTAAAATTAGTTCTATTGATGCTGCCCCATAAATCCCATAGGCTTTCTTTATTTGTTTCCTTTTTTTAAATTTTTCTCTATGACTGGGTAATTTTAAATAACCTGTCTTTGAGTTCACAGATTCTTTTTTCTGCTTGATCGGTTTTGCTGTTGATATTCTCTATTGTCGTTTTTATTTTATTCATTGTATTCTTCAACTGTAGAATTTCTGTTTTTTTTTTTTTTTAAATCTGAGATGATTAAATGATTTAATCTTTCTATTAAATTTCTAGTTTTTTTATTTATTGTTTTCCTGATTTCATTGAATTTTCCCCCTATATTTTCCTTAAGTTGCTAAGCTTCCTTAAAATAACTATTTTCAATTTTTTTTTTCAGGCAGCATGTAGATCTCCATTTCATTATGGGAGCCACTGGGAATTATTATGCTGTTTTGGTGGTCATATGTCTCCTTGTTTGTTTATGTTTCTTGTCACCTTACACTGATTTTTGTGCATTTGGTGGAGCAGTCACCTGTTCTAGACACTATGGAGTAGTTTCACTGTAGAAAGACCTTCTCCTATGGCGGGGTGTGTAAAGCCACTTGTTGGGTGAGGTACGCAGTTCTGGTATTAGTGAGGATGTACCCATGCGGTCTTTGTGCAGCTCTGTAAGCTGAGGTTAGTGTTGACAAAGCTCATATGGCAATGGCTCCAGTGTCTGAGGCATGGCAGGTACAGTGCAGGGTCTTCATTGATCAACCTCTGGATGTTTACAGTGGCAATGAGGACTGTTGAGAACTTCAGTGACAATAGGTTCTAGGGTCTTCTTGATCTCTTGCTCCTACTGTGAGACTGTGGCTGAGTGAGTTACTTTCGACACTGGATCCAGCTTGTGGGCTTGGTCCTAGTAATGGAAGCACTGGTATCTGATGAGTAGTGCTTGTAGAGTGGCCATGGAGCCTAGGTCTGAAGCACAGGCACACATGGAAGGGACTATGGCTCTGAGGTCATGGTGGTAATGTCAGTGGTGCCTAGGGTGCAGATACCCTTGGTGAGTTGGTAATGTTATGCGATATGTAGGTGCTTATAAAGCAGTCAGGGAGCTGGGAACTAGAGCGTGGGCATGCATAGAACTACAGTGACTTCAGTGTCAGGGTGAGGTCTTGCTCTCTATGGTGGCTGAGGTGGCACCTGGAGTGAGGCACAGGGAGTCCTTAGCTCTAGGACCTAGGGTGTGAGCTAGTTTGCTATACTCGTGGCTCTGATTTGTGACTTGGGATTGCATGCAACATAGCCTTGGAGCTTGGGTCCAATGTGCAGGCTCTTAATGGCAAGTAAACTGGTATCTATAATGCAGTCACATGTAGAGAAACTTTAGATCTGGGGCCTGGGGTGTGAAGTAGCTTTTTATGGCAATGGCTCCAATGTCCAAGGTATGGCAGGTACAGTGCAGCTACAGAGCTGGGGTCTGGAGTGTGAGTACCTGCAGAGTGGCTATGGCTCAGGGGTTAGGGTCCTGCATGCGGTTGGGAGAGGTGGCAGCTCCATCCCTCGAGTGGCACACGGGCAGCTTCTTCTTGAGGAGCAGGAGTGTGCAGCTGTTTCTCCCTTTCTGGGTTTCCCAATGGAATGGTTATTGATTACCTAATTGACAAAAGATGCTGGTGTTCTCTGTGGAGCAGGCCACTGGGGAACCACAATGGTTCCTGCTGTGTGGCTGATCCCAATAGCCTCTGTCTTTTATCTTTGTTCCTAGCCAACTCTTTTCATTTCGGGTATGCTGATCTTACCTGCTATCCTTTGTGTGTGTGTGTGTGTGTGTGTGTGTGTGTGTGTTCTCTGTTTTATTTTGCTCCATTGTGTTCCTGAAGATACTTAAATGGGCCCTTGAATCATCTCTGACTTATTTCGGTTTATGGGTAGCTGTGTATATTTGATGATTTTTTGTGTGTGATGGAATGAAAACTGGTATCTCCTACTTCACCTTCTTGGTGACATCCTTTTTAAAACATTTTATTTATTTATTTATTTATTTATTTATTTATTTATTTTACACCATCATTCTGCATTTCTCTTTTTTTCCTTTTTTTTTTACACCAGACATCCTAAATAGTAATTTTTTAAGATTTCAATTGTTTTTAATATATTTCCATTTTTCCTTGTTAGCAAATCAAAATACAACTGGTTTTTGTAGGTTGAGTTTGTATCTAGTGACTATGCTAAACTCATTTATTTGTTCTAGGAGTTTTAGGGGTTTTTCTTTTGTAGTGTCTTTTGGATTTTATATGTAGACAATTACATCATTGGCAAATAGTGGCAGTTTTATTTTTCCTTTTCATCTCTATGCTTTCCATTTGTTTTTCTTTCCTTATTGCACTAGCAAGTACAATGTTAAATAGGAGTGATGAGAATGGGCATCCTTGCTTTGTTTAAAATATATTTTTGAAATTTATTTTTTCAGTTAGGGATTTGTCCAAATCTATGGAAGAAGTATTCTTTCACCATCAAGTATGATGTTAGCTCTAGTGGGTGTTTTTTTGGTAGTTGATCTTCATCAGATTGAGGTAGTTTTCCTCTATTCCTATTTGCTGAAGGGGTTTTTTTTTTTTTTAAATCATGACTGGTCACATTTTGAAGAAGAATATTTCTATATTATATTGGTTTTTGATTGCTGCATAATAAATTACCACAGTCTTAGCATCTTAAAACAACACCTATTTATTAGCTAACCATTCTGTAGGTCAGAAGTCTGCCCCATTGCAGCTGGGTTCTCTGCTCAGAATCTTACAAGACTGAAATAAAATTGTTAGCCAGCTCGCTTTTCATCTGAAAGTTCTGGGGGAAAGTTCACTTTCAAGCTCTTTCTTGTTGCTGGCAGATTTCAGTTCCTTGTGGTGGTAGGACTGAGATCCCTATTTTCTTGCTGTCTAGTGGCTTGGGGTTGCTCTCAGCTCCTAGAGGCCACTCTCACATCCTTTCCATGTGCCCTTGTCTATCTTCAAGTGAGCAATAAAGTGTCAAATCCTCTCATGCTTTGAATATCTGATTTCTTTGACCAACCAGAGAAAATGCTCTGCTTTTAAAGTACTCTTGTTATTAGATCAGGCCCACTTGAATACTCTTTTATTAGTCAACTGTGCCATATGACATAATGTAAGCATGGGAGTAAAAGCCATCACATGCACTATTTTGGGGAATTTACCAACTTGTACACTTGTGGTGGTGGTGCCAGAAATCTTTGGAGCCATCCTCTGCCTACCACATACAGTTACTGAGATGAGCAGTTTTTTTTTTTATCATTAGTCTGTTGATATGGTGAATAACATTGATTGAATTTCAAATGATGAATGACTCTGTCATTCTCAGTATAAACCCCAACTGGTCATGATGCATTATCCATTTTTATATTGTTAAATTTGATTTGCTCATATTTTGTTGATAATTTGAGTCTTTGTTTACGAAGAATATTAGCCTATTTTATTATGCTTTTGTAATTCTTATGTCTAGTTTTAGTATCAGGGTAGTTCTGGCCTTATAAGATAAGTTGGAAGTGGAGTATCTGGTATTTCCTACTTCACCTTCTTGGTGACATCCTTTTTAAAACATTTTATTTATTTATTTATTTATTTTACACCCTCATTCTGCATTTCTCTTTTTTCCTTTTTTTTTTTTTTTTTTTTTTTTTTTACTCCAGACATCCTAAATAGTAATTTCTTAAGATTTCAATTGTTTTTAATATATTTCAATTTTTCCTTGTTAGCAAATCAAAATACAACTGGTTTTTGTAGATTGAATTTGTATCTAGTGACTATGCTAAACTTATTTATTTGTTCTAGGAGTTTTAGGGGTTTTTCATTTGTAGTGTCTTTTGGATTTTATATGTAGACAATTACATCTGAGCTAGAAAAGACAGGGAGGGAACAGTCTTGGTTCAAATTCCACAGACTTGACTTTTCTTACCAAATTAAAAAATGTTTCTTCAAGTTTTTTCTTCATTTTCTGTATCCTTTTACAACCGTTTTCATAGGCTTTAAATGGTCGTTTTTAATTTTTTTCAACAGTTTCACTGGAGAATGTGTTCCATGGAGCTCTTCATGCTGAAGTTGATCCCCTGTCCATTTTTTCCCCCATTTTTGAAAGATCTATTTTGCTGAGTATGGAATTCTGGGTAGTTTTTTTTCTTTCAGCACATTAAAAATATCCCTCAGTTGTCCTCCAACTTGCAGAGTTTCTAATGAGAAACCTGATGTAATTCTTTTTTTTCCTCTGTGTGTAAATTGTACATATTTTCTGGCTGCCTTAAAGATAGTTCTCTTTGTTTGATTTTTAGCAGTTTGATATGTATAGGTGATTTTTGTTTGTTTTATTTTATTTTAGTGTTTATTGTTCTTTGTGTTCTCCGACATTATTGGATCTGTGGTTGGGTGTCTTATTAATTTTGGAAAAATTTCACCAATTGTCTTTCAAATATTTTTTTTTTCTGCCTTATTCTCTCCCTTTTGGAATTCTAATGCACACACGCACACAATATCACACAATATCATTTGATATTGTTTTTTGATTTTTTTTGATTATTGGATGTTCTTTTTTCTCTCACTCCTTTCTCTGTGTTTAAGTTGGTTAACTTATATTAATTTGTCTTCAAGTTCACTGATCCTTTCCCTGACTATAATTGTGTTTTCAGGTGAGCTTGTCAAAAGCATTATTTATCTCTGTTAGCATGTTTTTCATTCCTAGCATTTCCACCTGGTTCTTTCTAATAGCTTTATCTTTTCTGCTGAAATCCCCTGTGGGGTCATGCATATTGTTCACATTTACCAATGAAGCCTTTAATATATTTATTATAATTACCTGTATTTCCTATTTGATAGTTTCAACATCTGTGCCATATCTGAGTCTGCTATTGATTGTTGCTTTATCTCTTGCCAGTATTTTTTTCTTGCTTCTTTGTATGACTCATACATTTCTGTTGAAAGCTAAACATCTTGTATAGGATAGTAGAGATTGATGTAAACATTTTTTATGCCTGGAAATGAGCATACCTATTTTCCTCTACGCCTTTAGTCAGTCTAGTCAGGACTTAAACTGGGTTTGGGTTTTGCTGTTGTTGTAGCTACCCTCAGAGCACCATAGGATTCTATTTCCTCTAGCTTTACCTTGTGTTTAATATGGGGCTAATTTGCTACAGGGGTTTTTCAATGTCTGCTCCACTCTCAGATTTAGGTTTGAGAAAGAAATAAAAGGGCAGTTCCTGACATTTGGAAACTGGCCTGACACTCACAGGTAGACCATATTATGCTCTTATTAGATATCAATGATATCACAGAATGCCACCTTGGATAAGTTTATTCTGAGACCAAGGTAAAAATGAGACAAAGAAAGGTCACTTCATAATTTTTTCTAAGCATAGAGAAAAGCAAGTTCCCTGTGCCACCTGCAAAATACTGAACATCTTTGTCCCTTGGCCAAAATAACTGGCTGCTACTTCTTTGTTAATTAAAACTTTATTTCCATTCTAGTCTCTAGATAAGGTTTGTTGAGATAGTAAATAATAGAATTGCCCCTACTTTATGACGGCATCCAATCTAGAATGAACCCACCCTTCCTTAGACCTTATCCCCAAATCATCCAACCAAAGCCCAAATCCTATAAGATAATTCTAACACCCACTTATTGAGACATTCCATGATTCCCTATGATGTGTGTTCTCTTTCCTTGCAATGAATAATAAACCAAACGTTTTCAGCTACCAATGTGTAATTGACTGGATGGCATTGACAGAATTAGAGGTTCACAAAGATTCAGCTGAGACCCTCACCGCATTGGACTAGGATGCTTAATTCCATGACATTTGAGACCCCTTCTTTCTTTATGTGCTCAATGTGCCACCTACTTTTGATTAGAAGATACGTTTTTACTAAATTGAGCTCTGATCAGGCCACTGCACTCCAGCCTGGGTGACAGAACGAGACTCCGTCTCAAAAATAAATAAATAAATTAATAAATAAATTGAGCTCTGGTATTTTGTTGGTCTTCAATGTTGTGTTTATTTTGTTTTCTTAAAGGTAGGCCCCCCTTTGGGATTTTGCTTTTCTGATTAGATTTGTGTTGTTTTTTGATGAAATTGTTTTCTAGCATCTACAGCTTGCTTGCCAAATGCCTTGTCTTGTTTGTCTGCTTGTCTATTGTCTTGAATCTTGTTTTTCTACAAGAAGAACCATTTTTGGGGAGATAATGGGAAGAGACTTGACAAGTTTATCCTCGAACTAGCCTTGGGGGATGAGAAGTTCAGATTTCTTTTTAGACTGGTATTTTTTGGACAAACTTTGCTATAATCAACATTTCAAACCTTATAAGGACTTTTCCCTTATTCTTGTTTTTGTCTTTGTGAACTGCTTTTATTTGAGTTTCATCTGCATGAAATCAGAAGGTTTGTCTTATCCCTGATGCGTAATGATCTTTGACTAAGATCTAGATATACAAGGACACATGACCACCATTCTTACAGGCATGTTGAGGTTCTCATAGGATCTTTTCTATCTAAAACTGTATCTCCTCCAGAATGAACAGTTTCCTTTATTTTTTTCTTGCTACAACACGAACTCCTGTGCACACCTTTCTAACTGGTACAATTTCAGTTTGAAATTACAGTGGATGCTTGGGAATCTTTTGATATAGACAAACTTGTTCATTTGAGAGGTGCCTTTGAACAAAAGAGAATTGAAATGCTGACTGTCCAATGGTTTGCTTTCTTTCATTGGTATGAAGAGGCATTTTAATAAAATTTGCACTAAAAATTGCCTTTCTAAAAGATCATCTAGCTAAAACTAATGCAAAATATAAGCAACCTAAGACCATTTCCCTTGTGGATCAACTAAAATCCCATTTCAATTCTTCTTATCTGTGTCCCATTCTCCCCCTACCTCCTTTGCCTTCACCATCGGAACCTTGTTTAACTTTCATGGAGTTCTTCCTTTTTTGCCTTCTTCTCTTTCTAAATAAGTTGCACTACCTCTTCCTCAATGTCCCTTAAAATTGCATCCTCAACAGAAGAAAGATCCTGGCAGTGAGTGGGATGCAGATTTTAAGCCTTGGTCACATTCAGTTCTCACTGCAATAGTTACATACATCCCTAATTCCAAAATAAAAAGGGAAAATTCAATAAAGAATTCAAACTTATTGTGGGCACATACAACACATACAACACAGGCCTCATTGACCTCTACCAACAAATTCACCTTTTGGTGGGGCCAGGAAATACAAAACCTTAGTTAGAAAAGGTCAATTGGAAAGACCCAGAAAGTGACTTCAGAAACAATCAGGACACCTTAAGCACAGCAAATAGGCCATAACCTTTTGGAAACTATACTATAACTCTTTCCCTCTAAAATAAACCAGATCTTGACAGAATAGATCCATAAGATACTCAAAGACAGACTAATAAGCATTCTTTAAAAAATTTTTGGGTTTCACCCCCAATGTTGACATTTCTAATGCCCTTTCCACTTTTCTTTGATAGATTAAAGCCAAAAATTGCAGATATGGTACATAAAAAAATTGCCTGGCAAACCATGCCACTATATGAACTTCAGCGTTTGGCTAAACATTTTAAAGTGGCTTTAGATATCAAACGAGAAAATAAAACCCCAAACTAATCTTACACAATTATAAGTAAAGCATTTAAATAGATGTTTCTCTTCCACAAGGGACAATAAGCATTTTCCCTTTAACAAAGACACTTGCTCATACTATAAATAAATGGGACACTGGAAAAAATAACTGTCCCATGTTAACTAAAAAGAAAAATGAACTACCAACCATCTTTTTTCTAAAGAATTATTATATGAAGCTGCTCTGAAGGGGATTCCCTTAAATCATAAGGAGAACTATCTTTAATAATAGAAAAACAAAAACAAACTTTTCTGGTGGATATGGGCACTACATAATTGTGTAATTGTATCCCACTATAATTACAACTCATTTCCCTTGGAGTCATAAAACTATTCTGGTGATAGGAATTTCAAACAATCCTGAAACTATTCCCAATACCCCAACCTGTGAGTGTAACTCTCAGCCTCCTTATTAGTCAACATGTATTTCTTCTCCCTGACACCAATCAGTAAATTTATTGAAAGAGATATTTTATGTAAATGTATTGCCAAATCAAACGCTCCTCAGGTGAACTATTTCTCAAAATACCTGATTATTCTTCCATGCATAATTCTTTAATGGTGCAGTTAGATATCAAGTTGACTAGCCTTATAAGCTTGACCAAATCTGGGTTTGAGGATTTATGTGAGGTTCCTTATTCTCTGTGGGTCATCTGTTCTATGGATGTGAGAAGAATTCTAGGGATAAACCTCTAATGTAGAAAAGGATTTCTTGAAATTCTTACCTAAAGTTGTTTGCTACCTTCTAAACCTAAAACTAAAGAAGGATTGAGGCCCATTGTGGAAGATTTTATGAAATGATGACTTGTTATTTCTCACACTAGCCCAGGCAATATTCCAATATTGCCTGTTAAAAAGACTCATGGGTCCAAGTAATCTCATTGTTCAATTCCCACCTATGAGTAAGAACATGTGGTATTTGGTTTTCTGTTCTTGCAATAGTTTGCTGAGAATGGTGGTTTCCAGCTGGGGGAACATCACACACTGAGTCCTATTGTGGGGAGGGGGGAGGGGGGATGGATAGCATTAAGAGATATACCTAATGTAAATGATGAGTTAATGAGTGCAGCACACCAACATGGCTCATGTATACATATGTAACAAACCTGCACATTGTGCATATGTACCCTAGAACTTAAAGTATTAAAAAAAAAAAAGACTCATGGGAGTGGATATTGATTTGTGTAAGACCTTAAGTCTAAAAATAAGATTGTGATTCTTTGTTTTCCAGTGGTCAGTCCCAACTCTAATATAATTTTGTCCTAAATACTACAAGAAGCCACCTACTTCATTGCTGCAAACGTATGTTCTGCCTTTTTAGCATCCCACTGGATTCAGATAGTCTACATTTATTTGACTTCTTATGAAAAAACCAATGATATAGCTGGACTGTTATGCTTCAGGGATTTACTGACACCTTCTCTTATTTATCTGAAATTCCTGATTGGGACTTTAAGGATTTGAGATTTACTTATGATTCTCTCCTTATACAATGATCTTTTACTGTGTTCCAATCATGATATTTTACTATGCTCAAAAAATGGGAAAAGCTTTAAGATTGATTCTGTGTATTTATTAAATCTCTACAATACCTCCCAATGCTGGGGTTGCCGAGCTAGTATAAACCGTTTTTTCTTTTTCTTCATGAAGGGTCTGGACAAATACTAGAGTATTGACTCAATTTTATGGGAATCATGTATAAAAATATATTTCACTGACAGTATGCTTTTCAGGCAAAAAGAAGCATGTACAAGTTTATGTGCAAAGACTGGAAGAATATTAAAGATTGCTTTTTAAGATTCTAGATTCACAAATCCTTTTCCCATTTTGTTCATGGAAAGTCTAAAAAAAGCACTAAAGGTACTGACTCAGCTACAAAAGAATCATCAAAGGCCTATTGCTTATTTCAGTTTTTCATTAGATCTGATAGCCAAGGTTATCCAGCAGAATCCTCAATTCAGTACATCTGAGACCTCTTATCTAAGAGCGATAGCAGCAGCAGCAGCAGCAGCAAAGCTTATGGAAACCTCAGCTGTCTTAGTTCAGAGTCGCTACTAAATTTAATGGTTCTCTATACTGTAAGACTCCTTTATTAATGGAAAATATGTGACAATTCTTATCTAGTTGCCTGATATCCTGTGAAATATTATTGCTTTCCTTTTAAAAATCACTATTTACCACTGCAATATGCAAGATACAGTTATGTGCTTTCTTTTATCTGAGAAGTAAAACCTCATACTTATTTAATCTTTGTTAGAAAGTTATCTGTGCCTTGTATAGATTTGTTAGAGTCTAATGATTAACCCTGATCTAATGTTATTTGTGGATGGTTCTTATTTAATAACAGAAATTGGAAATTATCAAGCAGATTATGTTGTCACAAACCTGAATTCACCTTTTGAATATATGCCACACCCAGAAATCAAATCAACTCAGGTGGCTGAATTAACCGCCCTCAACAAAGCCTGTCAACTGGCAAATAGTAAAATACAAAAGTATTTATATTGATAATAGATATGTATTTGTGGTAGTATACAACTTTGGAATGCTTTGGGAACAAAGAGGTTTTCTTACTTCAACAATAACCCCTGTACAGATGGATGACATTTAGATGCTTTTAGAACTTTTCAATGCTTTGCAGTTACCTAAGGAAAATAGCTGTAATAAAAGTGGATGGTCACTCAAAGCACAAAGACCCAGAATCTCAAGGCAGTGCTTTATCTCGCCACTATGGTAAGAAAGGCAGAATTAACCAAGATAATTTCTCCTAAAACAATTTTTAATTAGAGGAATTTAAAAGGCTGCCATCAACTATGAAAAGCAAGCCCCCAATTTGAAAAAAGGAAATGGGAAAACTTACGCTCCTCATTGCATAAAGACAATATTTGGTGCTCTCAAAATAGCTGACTGTTAATGCCCAAAATTTAGAAATAGAGTTTAGCATGTTTTACGATATTACCTATAATAGCAAAGATAAATTAAACCAACATAGGTGGAGTAATTCTACAGATGTTGCCTAGAATGTTTCCAAAACATGTCCTACCCATCAATGACAGAATTCTGGCAAAACTCTAAAGATGAGACATGGACAGGAATCAAAGCCTTGGGGGCCATTTGAACACTTCCAAATGGCCTTTATACAAATACCTACTGCAGTGGATTATGAATATGTTCCAGTTATTGTCTGTTTGTTCTTAAGATGTGTGGAAACTTTTCATTACCTGAAAACTATGGCCCTAAAATGGGACAAAAACATTGCTTGATTTTGTTTTTCCAATTTGGGAAATTCCCAACTATTTCTCTTTACTTTATTGGTACTGTTATTAAGTAACTATAAAGTTATTAAATAACTTTGTAAATTTTGCCTTTTACTCAGAAACTTCAATGTCCTTATCATCCACAATCTTCAGGAAGAGTGAACTAATGGAATTCTAAAACTAAAATTAGCAAAGCTGTCAAAAACTTAAAAAAACTGTCAAAGCTGAAAAACCACGGCCTAAATCATTACCAGTTAGCTTTAATCTCTATAAGATTAACCAACTCTAGAACCCACATATTATTTCCTATGAGTTAATAACAGTCTGCCCTTATGCATTTGGTAATTTCCCCATCCAAGCTTAAGATTTTACTCTATTACAAGCAGATATAATTAATCACTGCAACGGATTTATACAATACCTCCAGCTTTATCATCAACAGGTACAAATTGCATTTTCAAAGTATCTACCAAGATGGGATCTGCATGATCTGAAATCTGAAGATTTAGTTTTCTGGAAAAGAGCCAGAGAAAAACTGTCCTTAAGCTTTGATGTAAAGAATCTTATCAGGTACTGTTAACAATTGACTTAGCAGTAAAGTGCCAAGGTATTGATCCTTGGCTTCATACTAGACATCCATTCCATCTGGAAACATTAAGTTGAGGATTTTTTCCAGAAGCTGCTGACTTCTGAAGTAGACAGCTTCTGCCCAAGATGATGGAACAAGTAGTGATCCGGGAAGCTTTAGCCCAAGATGATGGGACAAGACTAATTTTTCTAATTCCTTAACATCCTTTCTGTCTCTTTGCTCTACCACTGATCTTATTGGACATTAATGCCCTCCAAACACAAATTAATCCCCTTTATCTCCATTCTATTATTTCTGGTCATCTATGGTCTCCTTCTACTACTAAAAAAAGGACAAAATTTTTCATACATTTTTTCCCAGACCAGAACTACTTATTTGGAAACTAATGGATTGCTGGGTCTGTCATTTCTTACCTGGTCCTGCCAACAAAAATTTAATCACTGTTCTTAGAAATACTTCAGAAGGCAAATGCTTTAATAGGTCCATTCTGACAATTGAGTTTTCCTTACATAATTAATCCCAACCTTCAGTTTTGCAAAAATTAGACCTTGACTTCATGTCAACAAAATGCTTATGCTTAGATCATTACAATGTTATCAGCAAGGCCGAGTCAATCAGGAATAGGCACTGATGTGGGGGATACTCTTGCTGTCACAGTCAGCATTCTTTTCAGAGACACTTCAGCTTGACTTGTAGGAAATATTTAATTTTACTCAAGGAATTTTTGTCTCTAGATGGCTCACTCCTACTGTAATAAATGATGCTTATACTCCCTATGCAATCTGTGCCCCAGTGGAGCTATTTTTCATGTGAGCATTAGACATATAATTGTTTATGAACACTAACTTATTCTGTGTATTCAGAGTAATTATTAGAGGTGTCAAAATATCTAAAACCACCATTCCTTCCGTGGATCATATTTCCTTCAGAAGGATACCCAAAAATGTCCAGAGTGAAGCAAGCACATGTTATTTGGGAGAACTTCCAGGAAGCATAAGTGATTCCCTTTTCCCGTGTATTCTACAAACTGCAATTCCTATAGTAGGAATAATAAAACTGGAAGAGGTGGTTCAATCTTTATCTCTGATGTTAGTAGAAGTCACAAATGCCACTACTTATGCTCCAAAAGTCCAAAAAACTAATCTAAATATATTATCTAGTGTTTTCAAATACAATCATTTAGCCCTTGGCTTCATCTTAGCCAGTCAAGGAGGAACTTGGACTATGGCAAACACTTCTTATTGTACCTGTATAAATACTACAGGGAAGGTAGAACAGTCTGTAACTAGGCTAAAAGAAAAGCCATCTGGCTCTCTAAAATAGTCTCAGATGGATATCATGACTTTTTTTTATTACCTAGGTTTTATAATTTAGGCCCTTGGTTTAGAGACCTATTAAAATAACGAATAATTCTATTTCTGATAATTGCCTGTGCTACATATGTCTGATGTATCTTGTCCAGAATCTTAAATACTACTCTACAACTATTGTCATGTCAGATGATTCAACAAATCATCCAACAATACAAGCAGAAGGAGAGGCTAACCCTGGATCAACTACAGACTATGTTCAGTGGATACCTTTGTGATCTTAACCAGCTAAAGCTTGGCAATGGTAAAAATCTGGATATCATGTGTTAATGTCCTGTGGCCTGACTTCATCTGCACTTGGCCAAAGGGGCACTGAGAAAGAAAGAAAAAAGCAACCTCTGACATTCAGAAACTGTCCTGGCACTAACAACTAGACCATAATATTTTCTTACTAGATATAAACAATCTCACAGAACACCAAAGTTGCTTTAAGATCATGATAAAATAGAACAAAGCCTTATAAACAACAGAAATTTATTTCTCATAGTTCTGGAGGCTGGGAAGTCCAAGATCAAAGCACTGGCAGATTTGGTGTCTGGCGAGGGCTTACTTTTTGGTTCATGGATGGCCATCTTCTCACTGTGTCCTCATATGGTGGAAAGAGTGAGGATCTCTCTGGTGTCTCTTTTATAAGGGTACTAATTATATTCATGAGGATTCTGCCTTCATGACTTAATTACCTCCCAAAAGTCTCACTTCCTAATACCATCACCTTGAGGGTTAGGATTTCAACATATACATTTTGGGAGGGCAGACACAAACATTGAGTTCGTAACAGAAATATTGTTACAAACATGGTTTTCCAGATAGAGAGATAGATACATGGACACATGAATATACATACATACATACATACATACATACATACATACACATGAAGAGGTCTGAGGTGAGAGAGGGAAGAGGGGGTATGTGGGTGTGGGTATATATTTCCTAGCTTGATCGCCTAGGAGCATTTACACTCCAACATCAATAAACACACCTAATGGTCATTTCTAAGTACCAACCTTCTCTAAAAGGAACCATGACTGCTTGAAGAAATGGCTGATTCCATGGTTGGGACTAGGAAATACAAAATGAGTGTAGACTATCTTCCTGTATGAGAAAAGGAGATGCTTAAATAATGATGGGAACATGTCAAAAGGACACAGATGCCAGTCTTGAAGGATATCCCAAAGGCTAAATCTGGAGTAATTTGAGCATAAAATAATAATTATAAAGGCTTATAACATATTGAATACAGTAGTTCCCTCCTATCAGTGGGGGATATGTTCTAAGACCCCCAGCGAGTAGTAGCAAATTCCATATATATTATGTTTTTTTTTTTTAATCTCATCACCTAGATAAATACTAAGTGACTAATGGGCAGGTAATGTGTATGGTGTGGGGTATCCTAGACAGAGGGATAATTCATGTCTCAGGCAGGATGGAGTGGGAAAATGTGAGATTTTATCATGCTATTCAGAACAGCACACAATTTAAAACTTATGAATTATTTGTGGAACTTTCTATTTAATATTTTTGGACCATGGTTGAATTTGGGTAATTGAAACCATGGAAAGCAAAACTGAAGATAATGGGAGACTATTATAAAACAAAAATTCATGAACTCATATTGATAAAATGAATGAATGAATGAATGAATAAATAAATACGGGATAAGGGAAAGCTCTTTTTCACATTAACATGTAGACTACTAAACATAGAAATGATTAGAGAATCACTGTTTGACAACAACCATAGTAATATAGTTACGCACTGCATAATAATGTTTCAGTCAATGACAGGCTGGATATATGGCAGTGGTCCCATAAGATTACAATGGAACTGAAAAATTTTCTATCATCTATTGACATCATTCCCATCGTTGTATCATAGCACACTGCATTACCTTTTCTATGTTTAGATACACGCATACTCACCATTGTGTTATAATTGCCCACAGTATTCAATATAGTAACATGCTGTGCAGGTGTGCAGCCTAGAAGAAATAAGCTATACTATACAGCTTAGGTGTGTAGTAGATTATACCATTTAGGTTTGTGTAAGTATACTTTATGATGTTTGCATAAGGGCAAAATAGCCTAATGACACATTCTTCAGGAAATATCTCTCTTGTTAAGTGACACATGACTGGAATCATATCAGGTATGGATCATTAACGGATGCTAAAATTTGTAGGTGAAAATTTGATGAGAAACATTAAATTTATATAATCTCAAAATAACTCTGCACAGGTACTTATTAATCACAAAGGTAAGAATTATACCTTTAGAGTGGAAAAATCTGGCAGACCACACCTTAACAAAGTAATCAAAGTTAACAATACCAATAATGGGACAAATACACATCATGTGTCTCCCGATATGAAGCAATGAGAAAAAGACAATTCTTTTGTGATATTACTGACAGAAATGTATAACCTGAATCTATTTGCAAGGAAACTTAAGTCAAATGCAAATTGTCTCCCCTAAATTCATATGTTGAAGCCCCAACCTCCTGTGTGGTTGTATTTGGAGATGGGATCTCTAAGGAGGTAATTAAGGTTAATTGAGGTCATAAGGCAGGGGCCCTGAGCCAATAGGATTACTGTCCTTATAAGAAGAGATACAAGAGCTCTCTCTGTCTCTCTGTCTCTCCCTGCCTAGTCTGTGGTGTTTTGTTATGGCAGCCCTAGCCAACTAAGACATATGGTTTCAATTTTTACATTTAGATCCCTCATTCATTTGGAGTTAATTATTCTCTGTGGTGTGAGGTATGAATTTAATCTTCTTTTTTTTTCCAAATGACTGTTCAGTCTGAGCATCATTTACTAAAAAACCCATTTTTCCCCAGTGATTTTTGACTTTGTCTTTATCAAATACTAAATTTCTTTATGTACTTGGGTCTTTTTCTGGACTGTCTATTCTATTTGCTTTGTCTGTTTGAATGCTAATGTGCCAGTAGCATATGATTTCAATTTAAGAGGCTTTATAGTATTTCTAAATATTTCAAAGAATTTGTAACTTTTTCCCCCAATGTTTTCCTAGCTATTCTTGTGTGTTTATTTCTCTTTATGGACTACAGTATCAATCTATCTAGCTCCATAAAAAACTTTTAGGTATTTTTATTGGAAGTGCATATAATGTATGTATACACACACACATGCACACACACAGACATATATATATATATATATATGTACTTGAGGGAGGATGAATTTGCATTTTTATTATAGTTAGTCCACCTATACAAGAATAAATTTTCTTTGACTAGTTCAGTTTGACTTTTGTGCCTTTCAAAGGTTGTCTAAGTCTGTTCAAGCCTGTTCAAGTCTAAGTCTGTTTCCTTCTGATCAACAACATACCATAAACTGAGTAGCCTATAAACAACAGAAATGTATTTCTCACAGTTCTGGAGGCTGAGAGATGCAAGATCAAGGCACTGGTTCATGGACAGTGTTCTCTGGGGTCTCTTTTATAAGAGCACAATCCCATTCATGAGGCTCCACCCTTATAACATAATCACTTTCCCAAAGGCCCTACTGCCTAGTAACATCATCTTGAGGACAAGAATTTCAACATATGACATGGAGGGGTTAGACAAACATTCAGACTATAAACAGGAGTGTTTTAAAGGTTTCCTTGTGTAGGTTGAACAAGAAATGCAGGTTTTTGGATTCCATCTTGGGAAGTCAAGTTTCATAATTAATGTGAACAGGGCATTAAAAATGTTTAGACTGCTCCAATTAATATAGGTATACTGCATTTGGAAATCCTTATTTTTAAGGAAGTCCACAGGTAAAATTTATGCTGGCCTAATTTTAGAACAGCTAAGCTAGCTTATCTAACTCTTTAAAAGATAATATGGGAGTCTCATAGAAGTTATGTTGATGGAATTTGAAAGCTGTTTGGCATTCAAGGCCATCTACACGTTGGCCCTAGAAAAACAGTGTGATGTAGTGGAAAGAGATCATACTGAATTGGGTTCGAATCCCAGCTTTGGTATTCATTTTGTGGCTTTCAGAAAGTCACAACAACTATTTTGAATTGTTTTTTGTCTACAAAGTGGTAGAGATGCCAAAAGGTTATTGTGAGAATTAGCAACAGTATCTGCAAAGCATTTGTCCGGAACAAAATAAAACATCAGTAAATGATAATAATAGCAGATATTTATTGAACAGTTACTATGAACCAAGTACTGCACAAAGTGCTTTACACATGTAATCTCCACAATCACCATCTTAAGAAGGAAGGAAGCTGTTATCCTCACCATATTACATATGAGGAGACTGAGGCTTAGACAGCGAGGAAAATTTGTCCAAAGTCACACATAGCTTCAGGTGCCTGCCTCCGCCCAGGCCATATGAATCAAGATTGCCTGAACTCTTTATTTTTAACAGCTCTATAGGGACATAATTGACATACAATAAAGTTTACATATTTAACGTGTACAATTTGATATGTTTAACTCCATTAAACCATCTTCACAATCAATATCATGAACATAGTCATCAACTCCAGAACTTTCCTCTATTCCTTTTGTAATTCTTCCTCTCAGCCCTTCCCTGACACACCCCCTTTCTGTCCCAGGCTGCCACTACTATGCTCTTTGTCATTATAGATTAGCTTTCATTTTCTAGAACTTTATATAAATGGAATATATTATTTCAGTGCAGTACATTCCCTTGGTTTTTCAAATTCAGCTTTCAAATTCTAGCTTTTCAAATTCAGCGTAATTACTTTGAGAGTCTTCTATGTTGTTGTGTGTGTCAATAATTCATTCTTTAATATTGCTGGGAAGTGTTCCATTTTTGGATATACAGATTATTCAGGTATGTCTTGATAGACATTTGGGTTAGGTTTAGTTTTTTTAAATTTTCATTTTTGTGGGTGCATAGTAGGTGTATATATTTATGGGATACAGGAGACATTTTGATACAGGCAAGCAATGTGTAGTAATCACATCAGGGTAAATGGATTATTCATCACCTCAAGCATTTATCCTCAATCCAATTATACTCTTTTAGTTATTTGAAAATATATAATTAAATCGTTTTGGTCTATAGTCACCTTGTTGTGCTATCAAACACTAGACCTTATTTTTTCTTTATTTTTAAAAATTTTTATTATTTTTTGTATCCTTTAACCATCCCTACTTCCCCACCACCCCATAACTACCCTTCCTGGCATCAGGTAATCATCATTCTGATCTCTATCTGTGTGAGTTCAATTGTTTTGACTTCTAGCTCCCACAAATAAGTGAGAACATGTGAAGTTTGTATTTTTCTGCCTGGTTTATTTCACTTAACATAATGACCTTCAATTCCATCCATGTTGTTGCAAATGACAGGATCTTATTTTTATGGCTGAATAGTACTCTATTGTGTATATTTTTAGGGTTTTTAAAAATCCATTCATCTGTTGCTTCTATGGGGAGAAACCAGCATAAAAAGGCTGAAAATTCCAAAACCCAGAATTCCTCTTCTCCTCTAAAGTATCACAACTCCTCGACAGCAAGGGAACAAAACTGGAAGGAGAATGAGTTTGACGAATTGACAGAAGTAGGCTTCAGAAAGTGGGTAATAACAAACTCCTCCCAGCTAAAGGAGCATGTTCAAACCCAACACAAGGAAGCTAAGAACCTTGACAAAAGGTTAGATGCACTGCTAACTAGAATAACCAGTGTAGAGAAGAATATAAATGACCTGATGGAGCTGAAAAACACAGCAGGAGAACTTCGTGAAGCATAAACAAGTTTCAATAGCCAAACCGATCAAGCAGAAGAAAGGATATCAGAGATTGAAGATCAACTCAATGAAATAAAGCAAGAAGACAAGATTAGTGAAAAAAGAGTGAAAAGAAAGAAACAAAGCCTCAAAGAAATATGGGACTATGTGAAAAGACCAAATCTACCGTCTGATTGGTGTAACTGAAAGTGACGGGGAGAATGGAACCAAATTGGAAAACACTCTTCAGGAGATTATCCAGAACTTCCCCAACCTAGCAAGGCAGGTCAACATTCAAATTCAAGAAATACAGAGAACACCACAAAGATACTCCTCAAGAAGAGCAACCCCAAGACACAAAATCATCAGATTCACCAAAGTTGAAATGAAGGAAAAAATGTTAAGGGAAGCCAGAGAGAAAGGTCAGGTTACCCACAAAGGGAAGCCCATCAGACCAACAGCGGATCTCTCAGCAGAAACCCTACAAGCCAGTAGAGAGTGGGGGCCAATATTCAACATCTTCAAGAGAAGAATTTTCAACCCAGAATTTCATAATCAACCAAACTAAGCTTCATGAGTGAAGGAGAAATGAAATATTTTACAGACAAGCAAATGCTGAGAGATTTTGTCACCACCGGACCTGCCTTACAAGAGCTCCTGAAGGAAGCACTAAATATGGAAAGGATCAACCAGTACCAGCCACTGTGAAAACATACCAAATTGTAAAGACCATGGGCATTATGAAGAAACTGCATCAACTAACAGGCAAAATAACCAGCTGGCATCACAATGGCAGGATTCAAATTCACACATAACAATATTAATCTTAAATGTAAATGGGCTAAATGTCCCCAATTAAAAGGTACAGACTGGCAAATTGGATAAAGAGTCAAGACCCATCCATGTGCTGTATTTAGGGGACCCATCTCACACGCAAAGACACACACAGGCCCAAAATAAAGGGATGGAGGAATATTTACCAAGAAAATGGAAACAAAAAAAAGCAGGTGCTGCAATCCTAGTGTCTCATAAAACAGACTTTAAACCAACAAAGATCAAAAGACGCAAAGGAGGGCATTACATAATGGTAAAAAGATCAACGTGACAAGAAGAGCTAACTACCCTAAATATATATGCACCCAGTACAGGAGCACCCAGATTCAAAAAGCAAGTCCTTAGAGACCTACAAACAGACTTAGACTCCCACACAATAATAGTGGGAGACTTTAACACCTCACTGTCAATATTAGACAGATCAACAAGACAGAAACTTAACAAAGATATTCAGGACTTGAACTCAGCTCTGGACCAAGCCGACCTAATAGACATCTACAGAACTCTCCATCCCAAATCAACAGAATATACATTCTTCACATGTCACTTATTCTAAAATTGACCACAGAATTGGAAGTAAAACACTCCTCAGCAAATACAAAAGAACGGAAGTCATAACAAATAGTCTCTCAGACCACAGTGCAATGAATTTAGAACTCAGGATTAAGAAATTCACTCAAAACCACACGACTACATGGAAACTGAACAACCTGCTCCTGAATGACTACTGGGTAAATAACGAAATGAAGGCAGAAATAAAGATGTTCTTTGAAACCAATGAGAACAAAGACACAACATACCAGAATCTCTGGGACACATTTAAAGCAGTGTGTAGAGGGAATTTTATAGCACTAAATGCCCACAAGAGAATGCAGGAAAGATCTAAGATTGACACCAAAACATCACATTTAAAAGAACTAGAGACACACATGCAAACAAAATCAAAATATAGCAGAAGACAAGAAATAACTAAGATCAGAGCAGAACTGAATGAGATGGAGACACTAAAAACCCTTCAAAAAGATCAGTGAATCCAGGAGGTGTTTTTTGAAAAGATCAACAAAATAGACCAGTAGCCAGACTAATAAAAAAGAAGAGAGAAGAATCAAATAGATGCAATAAACAATGATAAAGGGGATATCACCACTGATCCCACAGAAATGCAAACTACCATCAGAGAATACTATAAATGTCTCTATGCAAATAAACTAGAAAATCTAGAAGAAATGGATAAGTTCCTGGACACATACACCCTCCCAAGACTAAACCAGGAAGAAGTAGAATCCCTGAATAGACCAATAAAAAGTTCTGAAGTTGAGGCGGCCATTAATAGCTTACCAACCAAAAAAGTCCAGGACCAGACAAATTCACAGCCGAATTCTACCAGAGGTACAAAAAGGAGCTGGTACCATTCCTTCTGAAAGTATTCCAAATGATAGAAAAAGAGGGAATCTTCCCTAACTCATTTTATGAGGCCAGCATCATCCCAATACCAAAACCTGGCAGAGACACAACAAAAGAAGAAATTTCGGGCCAATATCCCTGATGAACATTGATGTGAAAACCTTCAATAAAATACTGGCAAACCGAATACAGCAGCACATCAAAAGGCTTATCCACCACTATCAAGTCAGCTTCATTCCAGGGATGCAAGGCTGGTTCAACATATGCAAATAATAAATGTAATCCACCACATAAACAGAACCAATTACAAAAACCAAATGATGATCTCAATAGATGCAGAAAAGGCCTTCGACAAAATTCAACAGCGCTTCATGTTAAAAACTCTCAATAAACTAGGTACTGACGGACTGTATCTCAAAATAATAAGAGCTGTTTATGGCAAACCAACACCCAGTATCATACTGAATGGGCAAAAGCTGGAAGCATTCCCTTTGAAAACCAGCACAAGACAAGGATGCCCTCTCTTACCACTCCTATTCAACATAGTATTGGAAGTTCTGGCCAGGGCCATCAGGCAACAGAAATAAATAAATGGTATTTAATTAGGAAAAAAAGCAGTCAAATTGACTCTGTTTGCAGATAATATGATAGTACAAATTTACAAGAAAAAAACAACCCCATCAAAAAGTGGATGAAGGATATGAACAGACAATTCTCAAAAGAAGACATTTATGCAGCCAACAGACACATGAAAAAATGTTCGTCATCACTGGCCATCAGAGAAATGCAAATCAAAACCACAATGAGATACCATCTCACATCAGTTAGAATGGCGATCATTAAAAAGTCAGGAAACAACAGGTGCTGGAGAGGATGTGGAGAAATAGGAACACTTTTACACTGTTGGTGGGACTGGAAACTAGTTCAACCATTGTGGAAGACAGTGTGGCAATTCCTCAAGGATCTAGAACTAGAAATACCATTTGACCCAGCCATCCCATTACTGGGTATATACCCAAAGGATTATAAATCATGCTGCTATAAAGACACATGCACATGTATGTTTGTTAAGGTACTATTCACAATAGCGAAGACTTGGAACCAACCCAAATGTCCATCAATGAGAGACTGGATTAAGAAAATGTGGCACATATACACCATGGAATACTATGCAGCCATAAAAAGGATGAGTTCGTGTCCTCTGTAGGGACATGGATGCAGCTGGAAACCATCATTCTCAGCAAACTATTGCAAGAACAGAAAACCAAACACCACATGTTCTCACTCACAGGTGGGAACTGAACAATGAGAACACTTGGACACAGGAAGGGGAACATCACACACCGGGGCCTGTCGTGGGGTGGGGGGAAGGGGGAAAGGATAGCATTAGGAGATATACCTAATGCCAATGACGAGTTAATGGGTGCAGCACACCAACATGGCACATGGATACATATGTAACAAACCTGCATGTTGTGCACACGTACCCTAGAACTTAAAGTATAATAAATAATAATAATAATAAAAGAAAACCACATCATCTCAGCCCAAAATCTCCTTAAGCTGATAAGCAACTTCAGCAAAGTCTCAGGATCAAAATCAATGTGGAAAAATCACAAGCATTCCTATACACCAATAACAGGCAAACAGAGAACCAAATCATGAGGGAACTCCCATTCACAATTGCTACAAAGAGAACAAAATACCTAAGAATACAACTTACAAGGGATGTGAAGAACCTCAAGGAGAACTACAAACCACAGCTCAAGGAAATAAGAGAGAACACAAACAAATGGAAAAACATTCCATGCTCATGGATAGGAAGAATCAATATCGTGAAAATGGCCATACTGTCTAAAGTAATTTATAGGTTCACTGCCATCCCCAACAAGCTACCATCAACTTTCTTCACAGAATTGGAAAAAACTACTTTAAAGTTCATATGGAACCAAAAAAGAGCCCGCATAGCCAAGACAATTCTAAGCAAAAAGAACAAAGCTGGAGGCAACATGCTACCCGACTTCAAACTACACTACAAGGCTCCAGTAACCAAAACAGCATGGTACTGGTACCAAAACAGAGATATAGACCAATGGAACAGAACAGAGCCCTCAGAAATAATACTGCACATCTACAACCATCTGATCTTTGACAAACCTGACAAAAACAAGAAATGGGGAAAGGATTCCCTGTTTAATAAATGGTGTTGGGGAAACTGGCTAGCCATATGTAGAAAGCTGAAACTGGATCCCTTCCTTACGCCTTATACAAGTTAACTCAAGATGGATTAAAGACTTAAAACGTAAGACCTAAAACCATAAAAACCCTAGAAGAAAACCTAGGCAACACCATTCAGGACATAGGCATGGGCAAAGACTTCACGACTAAAACACCAAAAGCAATGGCAACAAAAGCCAAAGTTGACAAATGGGATCTAATTAAACTAAAGAGCTTCTGCACAGCAAAAGAAACTATCATCAGAGTGAACAGGCAACCTACAGAATGGGAGAAAATTTTTGCAATCTATCCATCTGACAAAGGGCTAACATCCAGAATCTACAGAGAACTTAAGCAAATGTATAAGAAAAAATCCTATCAAAAAGTGGGCAAAGGATATGAACAGACACTTCTCAAAAGAAGACATTTATGCATCCAACAAACATAAAAAAAGCTCATCATCACTGGTCATTAGAGAAATGCAAATCAAAACCACAATGAGATACCATCTCATGCCAGTTAGAATGACGATCATTAAATAGTCAGGAAACAACAGATGCTGGAGAGGATGTGGAGAAATAGGAACATTTTTACACTGTTTTTGGGAGTGGAAATTAGTTCAACCATTGTGGAAGACAGTGTAGCAATTCCCCAAGGATCTGGAACTAGGAATACCATTAGACCCAACAATCCCATTACTGGGTATATAACCAAAGGATTATAAATCAATCATTTTACTATGAAGACACATGCACATGTGTGTTTATTGTGGCACTGTTCACAAGGGCAAAGCCTTGGATACAACACAAATGCCCATCAATGATAGACTGGATAAAGAAAATGTGGCACAAATACACCATGGAATACTATGCAGCCACAAAAAGGATGAGTTTATGTCCTTTGCTGGGACATGGATGAAGTTGGAAACCATCATTCTCAGCAAACTAACACTAGAACAGAAAACCAAACACCGCGGGTTCTCACTCATAAGTGGGAGTTGAACAATGAGAACACATGGACACAGGGAGGGGAACATCATGCACCAGGGCCTGTTGGTGGTTGGGGGGCTAGGGGAGGGATAGTATTAGGAGAAATACCTAATATAGATGATGGGTTGATGGGTGCAGCAAACCACCATGGCACCTGTATACCTATGTCACAAACCTGCACGTTCTGTACATGTACTCTGGAGCTTAAAGTATAATAATAAAAGAAAGCAAGTTTACTGTAGAGGTATGAATTTATCTCAGTTCTCTATTCTGTTCCTCTGATCTATGGAACATACCAGGAAGGTCAAGAGAATCCACAGACCCTATGAAGGAACTAGATCACCAATAAAGGCACCCTGAGATGCCAAAAAAATGTGAGTCTGCTTGCTTTCTCAATGGGGAGGCTCATGGTCTGGGACAAGTTCTCAGCCCTGGTCACCGGCTGCCTGGAAATAGACTCAGTACTGTTGGGGCGTGGTGGGAGTGACACCAGCTTTTAGGACTGCTGTTTGCATGGGAGCAGGATGAGACCTGTGGCTTTCCTCCACTTCCCTGGTGACCCGTATGACTCAGCAGAGGCAGCCGTAGCCCCCCGGGAACAGAACTCTATTGGCCTGGGAACCACACCACCGTTCCCCACAGCAGCTGCAGCAAGGCCCACCCAAGGAGAGACTGAGCTCAGACATATCTATCCCTGCCCCACTTGGTGGTAGTTCTCTACCTGCCTTTGTAGCCAAAGACAAAGGCTATAATATCTTGGGAGCTCTATGGCCCTGCTCACCCCCTGAGAAACCTGAATACTTAACCAGGTATTCCTAGGGCAAGCTTGCATCCTCCCTATAGGACTACAGCTGATGCACTATTGAAAGTGCCACATCCTGGCTGGAGGCCAACCAATACAAAACCAGCACACTAAATAAAAACACAACCAAAGTCTCTCACAGAGTCCACTTCGCTCCCCTGCTACCTCCACCAGAGTAGATGCTGTTATCCATGGCTGCAAGACCTGAAGATGGATCACATTACATTACTCTGTAGACACTCCCCAGTGCCAGCCCAGAGCCCAGTAGCTCCTCTGGGTAGCTAGGCCCAGAAGAACAAAAACAATCATTAAAGTTTGGTTCTCAGGAAGCCCCATTCCTAGGGGAAGAGGGAAAACACCACATCAAGAGAGCAACCTGTGGGACAAAATAATCTGAGCAGCAGCCCTTGAATCCCAGATCTTCCCTTTGACATAGTCTACCCAAATGAAAACGAACCAGAAAAACAATTCTAGTAATATGACAAAATGAGGTTCTTTAACACCCCCAAAAGATCATACCAGCTTACCAGCAATGGATGCAAACCAAGACAAAATCTTTGAATTGCCAGAAAAGGAATTCAGAAAGTCGACTATTAAGCTAATCAAGGAGGCACCAGAGAAAGGTGAAGTCCAACTTAAATAAATAAAAAACATGATACAGGATATGAAAACAAATTTTTCAGTGAAATAGCATAGATAAAAAACAATCACAACTTCTGGAAATCAAGGGCACACTTAGAGAAATGTAAAATGCACTGGAAAGTCTCAGCAATAGAATCAGAAAAGCAGAAGAAAGATCTTCAGAGCTAGAAGACAAACCTTTTGAATTAACTGAATCCATCAAAGACAAAGAGAAAATAATTTTTAAAAAATGAACAAAGCTTCCAAGAAGTTTGGGAACTATGTTAAATAGTCCTGAGACTATTTAAACCTAAGAATAATTGGTGTTTCCAAAGAAGAAGATAAATCTAAAAGTTGGAAAACAATTATCACCCAAGAATCTAAAAGTTGGAAAACAATTATCACCCAAGAATTTTTATATCCAGTGAAACTAAGCTTTATAAATGAAGGTAAGATACAGTCTTTTCCAGACAAGCAAGTGTGAGAGAATTCACCACTACCAAGCCAGCACTACAAGAACTGCTAAAAGGAGCTCTAAGTCTTGAAACAAATCCTCAAAATACACCAAAATAGGACCTCCTCTTAAAGCATGAATTTCACAGGACCTATATAATGATAACACAATTAAAAAAAAAAACCCAAGGTATTCAGGCAACAAACAGTACAATGAATAGAATGGTGCCTCACATCTCAATGCTAACATTAAATTTAATGGCCTAAATGATCCACTTAAAAGTTCAGAATGGCAGAATGAATAATAATTCGACAACCAAGTTTCTGCTGTGTTCAGGTGACCGACCTAACACATAAGGACTCACATAAACTTAAGGTAAAGGAGTGGAAAAAGATATTCCATGGAAATGGACACCAAAAATGAGTAGGAGGAGCAATTCTTATATCAGACAAAACAAACGTTAAAGCAACATCAGTTAAAAAAGACAAAGAGGGACATATAATGATAAAAAGACTAGTTCAACAAGAAAATATCATATATATTCATAAATTTGGGAGCTCCAGTGTTAGGTGTATATATATATACATAGGTATATATATATATTCTTGGAACTGAAAAATAATAGTGACACAACCAATCAAAACCTCTGGGATACAACAAAAGCAGTTCCCAAAGAAAAGTTCATAGCATTAAATGCTTACATCAAAAAGTCCGAAAGAGCACAAATAGACAATCTAAGGTCACACCTCATAGAACTGGAGAAAGGAGAACAATTCAAACCCAAATGAGGCAGAAGAAAAGAAATAACAAAGATCAGAGCAGAACTAAATAAAATTGAAACAAAAAAATACAAAAGATAAATGAAACAAATTCTGGTTCTTTGAAAAGATAAATAAAATTGATAGACCATTAGTGAGATTAACCAAGGAAAGAAGAGAGTAGATCCAAATAAGCTCAATTAAAAATGAAACAGGAGATATTACAACTGATACCACAGAAATACAAAAGATTATTCAAGGCTACTATAAACAGCTTTATGCACATAAACTAGAAAACCTAGAGGAGATGGATAAATTCCTGGAAATATACAAACCTCCTAGATTAAACCAGGAAGATATGGAATCTCTGAACAGATCAATAACAAGCAGTGTGATTGAAATGGTAATTAAAACATTGCCAACAGAAAAAAGTCCAGGACCAGATGGATTCACAGCTGAATTCTACCATTCAAAGAAGAATTGATACCAACCCTATTGACACTATTCCACAAGGTAGAGAAAGAGGAAATCCTCATTAATCATTCCATGAAGCCAGTATCACCCTAATACCAAAACCAGGGAAGGAAATAATAAAAGAGAAAACTACAGACCAATATCCCTGATGAACACAGATGTGAAAATCTTCAAGAAAATACTAGTGAACTGAAACCCTAATAGAATATCAAAAAGATAATCCACTATGATCAAGTGGGTTTCATACTAGGAATGGTTTAACATAATTAAGTCAACAAATGTGACACATCACAAAAACAGAATTAAAAACCAAAATCACATGATTATCTCAATAGACACAGAAAAAGCATTTGACAAAATCCAGCATCCCTTTATGATCAAAACCCTCAGCAAAATGGGCATAGAAGGGACATACCTTAAGGTAATAAAGCCATCCATGACAAACCCACAGCCAACATTATACTGAATGAGGAAAAACTAAAAGCATTCCCCTTGAGAACTGGAGTAAGACAAGGATGCTCACTTTTACCACTTCTATTCAACATAGTACTGGAAGTCCTCATCAGAGCAATGAGACAAGAAAGAAATAAAAGGCATCTAGATTGGTAAAGAGGAAGTCAAACTCTCGTCATCTGCTGGTGATATCATTGTACACCTAGAAAACTCTAAAGACTCATTCCAAAAGCTCTTGGAACTGGGAAATGAATTCAGCCAAGTTTCAGGATACAAAATTAATGTACAAAAATCAGTAGCATTGCTATACACCAACAGCAGCCAAGCAGAGAAGCAAATCAAGAACTCAACCCCTTTCACAATAGCTGCCAAAAAAAAAAAAAAAAAAAAATTACTTAGGAATATACCTAACCAAGGATGTGAAAGACCTCTACAAGGAAAACTACAAAACACTGCTGAAAGAAATCACAGACGACACAAACAAATGGAAACATCCCATGCTCATGGATAGGTAGAATCAATATTGTGAAAGTGACCATACTGCCAAAAGCAATTTACAAATTCAATGCAATCCCCATCAAAATACCACCATTATTCCTCACAGAATTAGAAAAAACAATTCTAAAACTCATATGGAATAAAAAAAGGGCTCACATAGCCAAAGCAAGACCAAGCTAAAACAACAAATCTGGAGGCATCACACTACCTGATTTCAAACTATACTATAAGGTCATAGTCACCAAAACAGTGTGGTACTGGTATAAAAATAGGCACAGAGACCAATGGATCAGAATAGAGAACCCAGAAATAAACCCAAATACTTACAGCTAACTGATCTTTGACAAAGCAAACAGAAACACAAAGTGGGGAAAGGATACCCTTTTCAACAAATGGTGCTGGGATAATTGGCTAGCCACATGTGATAGAATGAAACTGGACTTTCATCTTTCACCCTATACAAAAATCAAGTCAAGATGATTAAGGACTTAAACCTAAGACCTGAAACTAGAAGATAACATTGGAAAACCACGTCTAGACATTGGCTTAGGCAAGGATTTCATGATCAAGAACCCAAAAGCAAATGCAATACAAACAAAGATAAATATCTGGGACCTAAATAAACTAAAGTACTTTTGCATGGCAAAAGGAACAGCCAGCAGCCTAAACAGACAAGCCACAGAGTGGGAGAAAATCTTCACAATCTATACATCTGACAAAGGACTAATATCCGGAATCTACAACAAACTCAAACAAATTAGCAGAAAAAAACCAAACAATGTCATCAAAAAGTGGGGTAAGGACATGAATAGACAATTCACAAAAGAAGATATACAAATGGCCAACAAACATGAAACAGTGCTCAACATCACTAATAATCAGGGAAATGCAAGTCAAAATCACAATAAGATACTGAAGATGGCCAAATAGGAACAGCTCCAGCCTACAGCTCTCAGCGTGAGTGATGCAGAAAATGGGTGATTTCTGCATTTCCAATTGAGGTGCCAGGTTCATCTCACTGGGGCTTGTCAGACAGTGGGTGCAGGACAGTGGGTGGAGCCCACTGAGCATGAGCCGAAGCAGGGTGAGGCATTGCCTCACCCGGGAAGCGCGAGGGGTCAGGGAATTCCCTTTCTTAGCCAAGGGAAGCTGTGACAGATGGCACCTGGAAAATCAGGTAACTCCCACCCCAATACTGTGCTTTTCCAATGGTCTTAGCAAATGGCACACCAGGAGATTATATCCTGTGCCTGGATTGGAGGGTCCCATGCCCATGAAGCCTCGCTCATTGCTAGCACAGCAGTCTGAGATTGAACTGCAAGGTGGCAGCGAGGCTGGAGGAGGGGTGCCCACCATAGCTGAGGCTTTAGTAGGTAAACAAAGCAGCTAGGAAGCTCAAACTGGGTGGAGCCCACTGCAGCTCAAGGAGGCCTGCTTGCCTCTGTAGACTCTACCTCTGAGGGCAAGAAGTAGCCAAACAAAAGGCAGCAGAAACCTCTGCAGACTTAAATGTCCCTGTCTGGTCTGACAGCTTTGAAGAGAGTAGTGGTTCTTCCAGCATGGAGTTTCAGATCTAAGAACGGACAGACCCCCCAAGTAGCCTAACTGGGAGGCACTCCCCAGTAAGGGCAGTCTGACACCTTACATGGCTGGATACCCCTCTGAGATGAAGCTTCCAGAGGAATGATCAGGCAGCAATATTTGCTGTTCTGCAGCCTCCGCTGCTGATACCCAGGCAAACAGCGTCTGGAGTGGACCTCCAGCAAACTCCAGCAGACTGGCAGCTGAGGGTCCTGACTGTTAGAAGGAAAAATAACAAACAGAAAAGACATCCACACCAAAACCCCATCTGTACATCACCATCACCAAAGACCAAAGGTAGATAAAACCACAAAGATGGGGAAAAAACAGCAGAAAAGCTGAAAATTCTAAAAATCAGAGTGCCTCTCCCCATCGAAAGGAACACAGCTCCTCGCCTGCAATGGAACAAAGCTGGACAGAGAATGACTTTGACAAGTTGAGAGAAGAAGTCTTCAGACGATCAAACTTCTCTGAGCTAAAGGAGGAAGTTTGAACCCATCGCAAGGAAGCTAAAAACCTTGAAAAAAGATTAGACGAATGGCTAACTAGAATAACCACTGTGGAGAAGTCCTTAAATGACCTGATGGAGCTGAAAACCATGACACAAGAACTACGTGACAAATGCACAAGCTTCAGTAGCCAACTCGATCAACTGGAAGAAAAGGTATCAGTGACTGAAGATCAAATGAATGAAATGAAGCAAGAAGAGAAATTTAGAGAAGAGTAAAAAGAAATGAACAAAGTCTCCAAGAAATATGGAACTACATGAAAAGACCAAATCTACGTCTGATTGGTATACCTGAAAGTGATGGGGAGAATGGAACCAAGTTGGAAAACACTCTTCAGGATATTATACAGGAGAACTTCCCCAACCTAGCAAGGCAGGCCAACATTCACATTCAGGAAATATACAGAACACCACAAAGATACTCCTCGAGAAGAGCAACTCCAAGACACATAATTGTCAGATTCACCAAAGTTGAAATGAAGGAAAAAATGTTAAGGGCAGGCAGAGAGAAAGGTTGGGTTACCCAAAAAGGGAAGCCCGTCAGACTAACAGTGGATTTCTCAGCAGAAATCTTACAAACAAGAAGAGAGTGGGGGCCAATATTCAACATTCTTAAAGAAAAGAATTTTCAACCCGAATTTCATATCCAGCCAAACTAAGCTTCATAAGGAAGGAGGAAATAACATCCTTTACAGACAAGCAAATGCTGAGAGATTTTGTCACCACCAGGCCTACCCTGCAAGAACTCATGAAGGAAGCACTAAACATGGAAAGGAACAACCAGTACCAGTCACTCCAAAAACATGCCAAATTGTAGAGACCATAAATGCTAGGAAGAAACCACATCAACTAGCGAGCAAAATAACCAGCTAACATCATAATGACAAGATCAAATTCACACATAACAATATTAACCTTAAAGGTAAATGGGCTAAATGCTCCAATAAAAAGACACAGACTGGCAAACTGGATAAAGAGTCAAGACCCATGAGTTTGCTGTATTCAGGAGACCCATCTCATGTGCACAGAAACACATAGGCTCAAAATAAAGGAATGGAGGAAGATCTACCAAGCAAAGGGAAAACAAAAAAAGGCAGGGGTTGCAATCCTAGTCTCTGATAAAACAGACTTTAAACCATCAAAGATCAAAAGAGACAAAGAAGACCATTACATAAAAGGTAAAGGAATCAATTCAACAAGAAGAGCTAACTATCCTAAATATATATGCAACCAATACGGGAGAATCCAGATTCATAAAGCAAGTCCTTAGAGACTACAAAGAGACTTAGACTCCCACACAATAATAATGGGAGACTTCAACACCCCACTGTCAACATTAGACAGATCAGTGAGACAGAAAGTTAATAAGGATATTCAGGAATTGAACTCAGCTCTGCACCAAGCAGACTTAATAGACATCTCCAGAACTCTCCACCCCAAATCAACAGAATATACATTCTTCTCAGCACCACATCACACTTATTCCAAAATTGACCACATGGATGGAAGTAAAGCACTCCTCAGCAAATGTAGAAGAAGAGAAATTACAACAAATTGTCTCTTAGATCACAGTGCAATCAAACTAGAACTCAGGATTAAGAAACTCAATCAAAACTGTTCAACTACATGGAAACTGAACAACCTGCTCCTGAATGACTACTGGGTATGTAATGAAATGAAATCAGAAATAAAGATGTTCTTTGAAACTAATAAGAACAAAGACACAACACACCACAATCTATGAGACATATTTAAAGCAGTGTGTAGAGGGAGATTTATAGCACTAAATGCCCACAAGAGAAAGCTGGAAAGATGTAAAATTGATACCCTAACATCAAAATTAAAAGAACTAGAGAAGCAAGAGCAAACACATTCAAAAACTAGCAGAAGGCAAGAAATAACTAAGATCAGAGCAGAACTGAAGGAGATAGAGACTCAAAAAAACTCTTCAAAAAATCAATGAATCCAGGAGCTGGTATTTTGAAAAGATCAACAAAATTGATAGACCGCTAGCAAGACTAATAAAGAAGAAAAGAGAGTAGAATCAAATAGACACAATAAAAAATGATAAAGGGAATATCACCACTGATCACACAGAAATTCAAACTACCATCAGAGAATACTGTAAACAGCTCTAGGCAAATAAACTAGAAAATCTAGAAGAAATGGATAAATTCCTGGACACATACACCCTCCCAAGACTAAAGCAGGAAGAAGTTGAATCCCTGAATAGACCATTAACAGGCTGTGAAGTTGAGGCAATAATTAATAGCCTACCAATCAAAAAAAGTCCAGAACCAGAGGGATTCACAGCTGATTTCTAACAGAGGTACAAGGAGGAACTGGTACCATTCCTTCTGAAACTATTCCAATCAATAGAAAAAGAGGGAGTCCTCCCTAACTCATTTTATGAGGCCTATATCATCATGATACCAAAGCCTGGCAGAGACACAACAAAAAAAGAGAATTTTAGACCAGTATCCTTGATGAGCATCGATGCAAAAATCCTCAATAAAATACTGGCAAACTAAATTCAGCAGCAAATCAAAAAGCTTATCCACCATGATCAAGTGGGCTTCATCCCTGGGATGCAAGGCTGGTTCAACAAATGCAAATCAATAAACATAATCCAGCATAAAAACAGAACCAAAGACGAAAACCACATGATTATCTCAATAGATGCAGAAAAGGCCTTCGACAAAATTCAACAGCGCTTCGGGATAAAAACTCTCAATAAATTAGGTTTTGATGGGATGTATCTGAAAATAATAAGAGCTATTTATGACAAACCCACAGCCAATATCATACTGAATGGGCAAAACTGGAAAATTCCCTTTGAAAACTGGCATTAAGATTAAGGATGCCCTTCACCAATTCTGTTCAACATAGTGTTAAAGTTCTGGCTAGGGGCAATGGAGGCAGGAGAAAGAAATAAAGGGTATTCAAGTAGGAAAAAGAGGAAGTCAAATCATCCTGTTTGCAGATGACATGATTGCATATTTAGAAACCCCATCATCTCAGCCCAAATCTCCTTAAGCTCGATAAGCAACTTCAGCAAAGTCTCAGGATACAAAATTAATGCAAAAAATCACAAGCATTCTTATACACCAACAGAAAACAGAGAGCTAACCATGAGTGAACTCCCCATTCACAATTGTTTCAAAGAGAATAAAATACCTAGGCATCCAACTTACAAGGGGTGTAGCTAACTTTCAAGGAGAACTACAAACCACTGCTCAGTGAAATAAAAGAGGACACAAACAAATGGAAGAACTTTCCATGCTCATGGATAGGGAAGAATCAGTATTGTGAAAATGGCCACACTGCCCAAGGTAATTTATAGATTCAATGCCATCCATATCAAGCTACCAAATGACTTCTTCACAGAATTGGAAAAACTACTTGTAAAGTTCATATGGAACCAAAAAGAGCCCACATTGCCAAGTCAACTTAAGTCAAAGAACAAAGCTGGAGGCATCATGCTAATCTGACTTCAAACTATACTACAAGGTTACAGTAACCAAAACAGCATGGTGCTGGTACCAAAACAGAGATATAGACCAATGGAACAGAACAGAGTCCCCTAGAAATAATACCGCGACATCTACAACCATCTGATCTTTGACAAACCTGACAAAAACAAGAAATGGAGAAAGGATCCTATTTAATAAATGGTGTTGGGAAACTGGCTAGCCATATGTGTAGAAAGCTGAAACTTGATCCCTTCCTTACACCTTTTATACAAAAAATTAACTCAAGATGGATTAAAGACTTAAAACCTTTTAAGACCTAAACCATAAAGACCCTTGAAGAAAAACCTAGGTAATAATTATTCAGGACATAGGCATGGGTATACCCTCATGTCTAAAACACCAAAAGCAATGACAACAAAAGCCAAAATTGACAAATGGGATCTAATTAAACTAAAGAGCTTCTGCACACAAAAAGAAACTACCATCAGAGTGGTGAACAGGCAACCTACAGAATGGAGAGAGAAACATTTTGCAATGTATTCATCTGACAAAGGGCTAATATCCAGAATTTACAAAAAGCACAAACAAATTTACAAGAAATAAACAAACAACCCCATCAAAAAAGTGGATGAAGGATATGAACAGACAATTCTCAAAAGAAGACATTTATGCAGCCAATAATGACATTAGCTGGAAAAATGTTCGCCATCACTGGCCATCAGGAGAAATGCAAATCAAATCCACAATGAGATACTCATCTCACACCAGTTGTGAATCGATCATTAAAAAGTCAGGAAACAACAGGTATGGAGAGGATGTGGAGAAATAGGAACACTTTTACACTGTTGGTAGGGATCTATAAACTAGTTCAACCATTGTAGAAGACAGTGTATGATTCCTCAAGGATCTAGAACTAGAAATACCATTTGACTCGCCATCCCATTACTGGGTATATATCCAAAGGATTATAAATCATGCTGCTATAAAGACACATGCACACGATAAGTTTATTGTGGCACTATTCACAATACAAAGACTTGGAACCAACCCAAATGTCCATCAATGAGAGATCAAGTTAAGAAAATGTGGCACATATACACCATGGAATACTATGCACATAAAAGGATGAGTTCATGTCCTTTGTAGGACATGGATGCACCTGGAAACCATCATTCTCAGCACACTATCCCAAGGACAGAAAACCAAACACAGCATGTTCTCACCATAGGTGGGAACTGAACAATGAGAACACTTGGACACAGGAAGGAGAACATCACACACTGGGACCCGTCGGGGTGGGGATGGGTAGGATAGCATTAGGAGATATACCTAATGTAAATGATGAGTCAAAGGATGCAGCACACCAACATGGCAAATGTATACATATGTAACAAACCTTCCCATTGTGCACATGTACCTTAGAAATTAAAGTATAATAAAAAAGAAAAAAGTATGAAAAATTAGAATTAGGCTTCAATAAGGGATTTTTACTGTGTATTTATTTATGTAAATGAGAATTCATGGTTTCCTGTTTTATTCAATGGGTCACACCTGCTAGAATCCCTTTCACAGGACCTGGTTTTGGTAGGGGTTAGGAATGAGCAGGAAGCAGCCCTCATCCCTTACTGTGCAGGGTTACATTTCTTAGGACTGGTCTCCTCTGTCCCCTCTCAGACACATACAACCAGATAAACTATGCTTCCTGAGATCCTGCCACACACACACCAGTCAGGCAGTTAATGAGCCCAGGCCAAATCAGTTAAGATAATTTCTTATATATATTGGGTTAGCACGCTGGACACTGTGCTAAGCATTTTACATGCACTCATCCGTTTAATTCTCCAAGTAACCTATTTAGGTTGGAGCTATTATTAACTCTCATTTACAAATGAGGGAATGGAGACACAGAAAGGTTAAGGCATTTTCCCAGAGTCACATAGCTGGTAGAAGAAACTGGATTTTCAAATTTCAGAGTTCTGCTGTTCATAGTATATAGCTTTAAATTCTTACCTGATTTTTAAAAAAAATGTTGGAGTCAATGTTAAACTACCTTTATAATCTCAACACACACACACACACACACACACACATACACACACACACACCTGCTCTACCTCCTGCCATGCCTAATGTATTATCTTATTATCCTATCATTTCACTGGGTTTTAGGGGGACTCCTAAAGCTTCCAAGCTCATTCCCACCTCAGGTCCTTCGAACTTCTTGGTTCCTATGCCTGGAGTGCTCTTTCCCCAGACCTTTGCATAACTGAATCTTTATCTTTTAGGTCTCTACTCAAACATTACCTCTCAAAGAGCCCTTGCTGACAAGCCAAATTTAAATAGAGCACCTACCAGTCCACATATCTAGGTCCTGGCACTCTGTTATGCTCTTCCTCTGGTTTATTATTAATCATTGCATTTATTCCCAACTGACTTAATATAATGATTTTAAAAATATTTTTTCTTACCCACACTACAGTATAATGATTTATTTAGTGTTCATTTCCTCCCACTAAAATGTAAAACCCATGAGAACAGGAATTTTTGTCTGTTTTTGTTGCTGTATTGTCTGTTTCTGTTGCTGGGACAGTGCCTGGCATGTATTTCCTTTCTAAATTTCTTTTTCTTTCTTTCTTTCTTTTTTTCTTTTCTTTTCTTTTTCTTTTTTTTTTTTTTTTAAGAGATGGTCTCACTCTGTCACCCAGGCTGGAGTGCAGTGGTGCAATCACAGCTTGCTTGCAGCCTTGGCCTCTTCGGGCTCAGGTGATCTTCCCATCTCGGCCTCCCAAGCAGCTTGGACTACAGGCATATGCCAACATGCCTGGCTAATTTTTGTATTTTTAGTAGAGATGGAGTTTCGCCATGTTGCCCAGGCCTCGCACTCCTGGGCTCTACAGATCCGCCTCCCTTGGCCTCCCAAAGTGCTAGGATTACAGATGTGAGCCACCACTCCTGGCCCCTTTTTAAATTTTTTATTTGGAAACAATTTTAAACTTACAGAGGGAAAACTGCAAGATAAGTACAACGACTTCTATGTATTCTTCACCCAGAGAGTACATTCAAATTTCACCAACTATTGCAATATTGACAAAAGGGCAAAACGTTAAGATTTGTCTGATGCTTCCTCATGATTAGATGTAGGTTAAGCATGTTTGGCAGGAATACTGTGAAAGTGATGTTGTACCCTTCACAGTGCATCATATTAGGAAGTACATATGTCAATATGTCCAATTGTTGATAATGTTAAGGTTGATTTCTTGGTGGTATCTGCCAGAGTTTCCACTGTAAATTTATTCTTTTACCTTTGTAATTAATTAGTTTGTAGAAAGATACTTTGAAGCTATGCAAACATTAATTTATCATCCCTCTTTCACCCCTAGTTTTAGCAATTATTGATGTTTCTGCCTGAATTAACTATTACTATGATGGTTGCAATATAAATGTTTTCTAATGATACTATTTCTTCTATACTTCTTCTATACTAATTAGTTGTCCTTAGAGTAGCAAGGAAGAGCTTTCTCTTCTTTCCATTTATTTATTGGTTATTAATTATATAAATGTGGATTCATTATTTCCCATTTTATTCAGTGGATTATATTAATACTATTATTTATTTTGAATCCCATATTATCCCAGATACGGCTAGTGAGAGCACCTTCAAATTTACTTCAGGGTCCTTTTGTCATAGCTTACAGTTATTTGAGTCCCTTCTTACTTTCTGGCAGAGCAAGATGTTCTAGGCTTTATTGTTATATTGTCGCTGCATAGCAAATTGATTACCACAAAATTAGCAGCTTAAAATACTACACACTTATTATCTCACGATTTCTAATAGGTCAGGATTCCATGAACAGTTTATCTGAGTCCTCTACTTAGGATTTAGCAAGGTTGAAATCAAGATGTCAGCAAACCTGCCATATCATCTGGAGGCATGATTGGGGAAGAATCCACTTCCAAGCTTGCTAAGATCGTAGGCAGACTTTGTTTTCTTGTGTCAGTAGGACTGAGGGCCCTGGCTTCTTGCTGGCTCTTGGCTGTTAGCAATGAGAGGCCACCTGTAGTTCCTAAAAGCCACCCGCAGAGACTACCTGATTACCTTGTCACACAGGCTTTTCCAACATGGCCACTTATTTCATCAATCCAAGAAAAGTCTCTAGAGTCTCCATCCTAGCAAGAAAGAGTTTTATATAACATAACCTAATGATGGGAGTGACATCCCATCACTGTTGTCACATTCTATTGGTTATAAACAAGTTATGGGTCCTGATTGCACTAAAAATAAGGGTGGATTATTCAAAGGTATAATTGTGGTGGACAGACTCAAACGCTTAAGCACCTCTGCCATGATACCAGTAGGCAGGTTCATCTTATATTTTTCCCAGCACTAGTTTTA